>NW_027223877.1:0-72623 GCF_028538775.1 Myotis yumanensis
AGTCCCCGAAATGATTAGAAACATGTGAGAAACACTTTAAATAGGGGTAAATAGAGCCGTTCTATCCTGATGACCTAGTTCAATCACCGAGATTAGAGGTAGAAAACTCTAAAAATGAAGAGAGTAATGATAATGTTTCCAATTCCGGCTACTCTAGATGGTGTTTTTCCACAGAAAGTGCTTCCAACGTTATGAATTGCTGTTTAGAAGCTCAGAATATGTGTATGAGGATGATAAATGAAGAGAATACTGTTTATATTTACAGGTGATTCTGATTAGACTGGCGTTTTCTGAATGGCTCAATTTAAACCTTTAAGATTCCTGGGTATACTTCTAGGAAAACTGTCTACTTTTCGTAAAACGCTTAACATACACAATGATAGTCCCGAGAAATGATTAGAAACATGTAAGAAACACTTGAAATGCTGGTACATAGAGCTGTTCTATCTTTATGTTCATGTTCAATCACGGAGATTAGAGGTAGAATGCTGCGAAATGACGAGAGTACAGATAATGTTTACCATTCTGGCTACTTTAGATGATGTTTTTCCAAAGAAAGTGCTTTCAAATATTGAGAATTTCCATTTATAAAGCTCAGAATATGTGTGAAGCTGATAAATGAAGAGAATACTGTTTATATTTACAGTTGACTATGATTAGACTGGCGTTTTCTGAATGAAACACTTTAAATCTTGAAGATTCATGTATATACTTCTGGGAAAACTGTCTAATTTTGAAAAACTGTAAAAATACACAATGATAGTCCTGGGAAATGATTAGAAACATGTAGGAAACACTTTGAATGGTGGTACATAGAGCCGTTCTATCTTTATGTTCATGTTCAATCACGGAGATTAGAGGTAGAATGCTGCGAAATGACGAGAGTACAGATAATTTTTACCATTCTGGCTACATTAGATAATGTTTTTCCAAAGAAAGTGCTTTCAAATATTAAGAATTTCCATTTATAAAGCTCAGAATATGTGTGAAGCTGATAAATGAAGAGAATACTGTTTATATTTACAGTTGACTATGATTAGACTGGCGTTTTCTGAATGAAACACTTTAAATCTTGAAGATTCATGTATATACTTCTGGGAAAACTGTCTAATTTTGAAAAACTGTAAAAATACACAATGATAGTCCTGGGAAATGATTAGAAACATGTAGGAAACACTTGAAATGCTGGGACATAGAGCCGTTCTATCTTTATGTTCATGTTCAATCACGGAGATTAGAGGTAGAATGCTGCGAAATGACGAGAGTACAGATAATTTTTACCATTCTGGCTACATTAGATAATGTTTTTCCAAAGAAAGTGCTTTCAAATATTAAGAATTTCCATTTATAAAGCTCAGAATATGTGTGAAGCTGATAAATGAAGAGAATACTGTTTATATTTACAGGTGATTATGATTAGACTGGCGTTTACCTAATGACTCAATTTAAACCTTGAAGATTCCTATAAATACTTGTAGGAAAACTGTCTACCTTTGGTAAAACTCTTCACATACACAATGATAGTCCCGAGAAATGATTAGAAACATGTAAGAAACACTTGAAATGCTGGTCCATAGCGCTGTTCTCTGTTTATATTCATGTTCAATCACGGAGATTAGAGATAGAATGCTGCATAATGACGAGAGTACAGATAATGTTTACCATTCTGGCTACTTTAGATGATGTATTTCCGAAGAATGAGCTTTCAAATATTAAGAATTGCAGTTTATAAAGCTAGAATATGGGTATGAAGCTGATAAATGAAGAGAATACTGTTTATATTTACAACTGAGGCTGAATTGCCTGGCGTTTTCTGAATGGCACAGTTTATATCTAGGAGATTCCTGTGTATACTTTCAGGAAAACTGTCTACTTTTGGTAATACTCTTAAAATACACAATGATAGTCCCCGAAATGATTAGAAACATGTGAGAAACACTTTAAATAGGGGTAAATAGAGCCGTTCTATCCTGATGACCTAGTTCAATCACCGAGATTAGAGGTAGAAAACTCTAAAAATGAAGAGAGTAATGATAATGTTTCCAATTCCGGCTACTCTAGATGGTGTTTTTCCACAGAAAGTGCTTCCAACATTATGAATTGCTGTTTAGAAGCTCAGAATATGTGTATGAGGATGATAAATGAAGAGAATACTGTTTATATTTACAGGTGATTCTGATTAGACTGGCGTTTTCTGAATGGCTCAATTTAAACCTTTAAGATTCCTGGGTATACTTCTAGGAAAACTGTCTACTTTTCGTAAAACGCTTAACATACACAATGATAGTCCCGAGAAATGATTAGAAACATGTAAGAAACACTTGAAATGGTGGTACATAGAGCTGTTCTATCTTTATGTTCATGTTCAATCACGGAGATTAGAGGTAGAATGCTGCGAAATGACGAGAGTACAGATAATGTTTACCATTCTGGCTACTTTAGATGATGTTTTTCCAAAGAAAGTGCTTTCAAATATTGAGAATTTCCATTTATAAAGCTCAGAATATGTGTGAAGCTGATAAATGAAGAGAATACTGTTTATATTTACAGTTGACTATGATTAGACTGGCGTTTTCTGAATGAAACACTTTAAATCTTGAAGATTCATGTATATACTTCTGGGAAAACTGTCTAATTTTGAAAAACTGTAAAAATACACAATGATAGTCCTGGGAAATGATTAGAAACATGTAGGAAACACTTGAAATGCTGGTACATAGAGCCGTTCTATCTTTATGTTCATGTTCAATCACGGAGATTAGAGGTAGAATGCTGCGAAATGACGAGAGTACAGATAATTTTTACCATTCTGGCTACATTAGCTAATGTTTTTCCAAAGAAAGTGCTTTCAAATATCAAGAATTTCCATTTATAAAGCTCAGAATATGTGTGAAGCTGATAAATGAAGAGAATACTGTTTATATTTACAGGTGATTATGATTAGACTGGCGTTTACCTAATGACTCAATTTAAACCTTGAAGATTCCTATAAATACTTGTAGGAAAACTGTCTACCTTTGGTAAAACTCTTCACATACACAATGATAGTCCCGAGAAATGATTAGAAACATGTAAGAAACACTTGAAATGCTGGTCCATAGCGCTCTTCTCTGTTTATATTCATGTTCAATCACGGAGATTAGAGATAGAATGCTGCATAATGACGAGAGTACAGATAATGTTTACCATTCTGGCTACTTTAGATGATGTATTTCCGAAGAATGAGCTTTCAAATATTAAGAATTGCAGTTTATAAAGCTAGAATATGGGTATGAAGCTGATAAATGAAGAGAATACTGTTTATATTTACAACTGAGGCTGAATTGCCTGGCGTTTTCTGAATGGCACAGTTTATATCTAGGAGATTCCTGTGTATACTTTCAGGAAAACTGTCTACTTTTGGTAATACTCTTAAAATACACAATGATAGTCCCCGAAATGATTAGAAACATGTGAGAAACACTTTAAATAGGGGTAAATAGAGCCGTTCTATCCTGATGACCTAGTTCAATCACCGAGATTAGAGGTAGAAAACTCTAAAAATGAAGAGAGTAATGATAATGTTTACAATTCCGGCTACTCTAGATGGTGTTTTTCCACAGAAAGTGCTTCCAACGTTATGAATTGCTGTTTAGAAGCTCAGAATATGTGTATGAGGATGATAAATGAAGAGAATACTGTTTATATTTACAGGTGATTCTGATTAGACTGGCGTTTTCTGAATGGCTCAATTTAAACCTTTAAGATTCCTGGGTATACTTCTAGGAAAACTGTCTACTTTTCGTAAAACGCTTAACATACACAATGATAGTCCCGAGAAATGATTAGAAACATGTAAGAAACACTTGAAATGGTGGTACATAGAGCTGTTCTATCTTTATGTTCATGTTCAATCACGGAGATTAGAGGTAGAATGCTGCGAAATGACGAGAGTACAGATAATGTTTACCATTCTGGCTACTTTAGATGATGTTTTTCCAAAGAAAGTGCTTTCAAATATTGAGAATTTCCATTTATAAAGCTCAGAATATGTGTGAAGCTGATAAATGAAGAGAATACTGTTTATATTTACAGTTGACTATGATTAGACTGGCGTTTTCTGAATGAAACACTGTAAATCTTGAAGATTCATGTATATACTTCTGGGAAAACTGTCTAATTTTGAAAAACTGTAAAAATACACAATGATAGTCCTGGGAAATGATTAGAAACATGTAGGAAACACTTTGAATGGTGGTACATAGAGCCGTTCTATCTTTATTTTCATGTTCAATCACGGAGATTAGAGGTAGAATGCTGCGAAATGACGAGAGTACAGATAATTTTTACCATTCTGGCTACATTAGATAATGTTTTTCCAAAGAAAGTGCTTTCAAATATTAAGAATTTCCATTTATAAAGCTCAGAATATGTGTGAAGCTGATAAATGAAGAGAATACTGTTTATATTTACAGTTGACTATGATTAGACTGGCGTTTTCTGAATGAAACACTTTAAATCTTGAAGATTCATGTATATACTTCTGGGAAAACTGTCTAATTTTGAAAAACTGTAAAAATACACAATGATAGTCCTGGGAAATGATTAGAAACATGTAGGAAACACTTGAAATGCTGGTACATAGAGCCGTTCTATCTTTATGTTCATGTTCAATCACGGAGATTAGAGGTAGAATGCTGCGAAATGACGAGAGTACAGATAATTTTTACCATTCTGGCTACATTAGATAATGTTTTTCCAAAGAAAGTGCTTTCAAATATTAAGAATTTCCATTTATAAAGCTCAGAATATGTGTGAAGCTGATAAATGAAGAGAATACTGTTTATTTTTACAGGTGATTATGATTAGACTGGCGTTTACCTAATGACTCAATTTAAACCTTGAAGATTCCTATAAATACTTGTAGGAAAACTGTCTACCTTTGGTAAAACTCTTCACATACACAATGATAGTCCCGAGAAATGATTAGAAACATGTAAGAAACACTTGAAATGCTGGTCCATAGCGCTGTTCTCTGTTTATATTCATGTTCAATCACGGAGATTAGAGATAGAATGCTGCATAATGACGAGAGTACAGATAATGTTTACCATTCTGGCTACTTTAGATGATGTATTTCCGAAGAATGAGCTTTCAAATATTAAGAATTGCAGTTTATAAAGCTAGAATATGGGTATGAAGCTGATAAATGAAGAGAATACTGTTTATATTTACAACTGAGGCTGAATTGCCTGGCGTTTTCTGAATGGCACAGTTTATATCTAGGAGATTCCTGTGTATACTTTCAGGAAAACTGTCTACTTTTGGTAATACTCTTAAAATACACAATGATAGTCCCCGAAATGATTAGAAACATGTGAGAAACACTTTAAATAGGGGTAAATAGAGCCGTTCTATCCTGATGACCTAGTTCAATCACCGAGATTAGAGGTAGAAAACTCTAAAAATGAAGAGAGTAATGATAATGTTTCCAATTCCGGCTACTCTAGATGGTGTTTTTCCACAGAAAGTGCTTCCAACGTTATGAATTGCTGTTTAGAAGCTCAGAATATGTGTATGAGGATGATAAATGAAGAGAATACTGTTTATATTTACAGGTGATTCTGATTAGACTGGCGTTTTCTGAATGGCTCAATTTAAACCTTTAAGATTCCTGGGTATACTTCTAGGAAAACTGTCTACTTTTCGTAAAACGCTTAACATACACAATGATAGTCCCGAGAAATGATTAGAAACATGTAAGAAACACTTGAAATGCTGGTACATAGAGCTGTTCTATCTTTATGTTCATGTTCAATCACGGAGATTAGAGGTAGAATGCTGCGAAATGACGAGAGTACAGATAATGTTTACCATTCTGGCTACTTTAGATGATGTTTTTCCAAAGAAAGTGCTTTCAAACATTGAGAATTTCCATTTATAAAGCTCAGAATATGTGTGAAGCTGATAAATGAAGAGAATACTGTTTATATTTACAGTTGACTATGATTAGACTGGCGTTTTCTGAATGAAACACTTTAAATCTTGAAGATTCATGTATATACTTCTGGGAAAACTGTCTAATTTTGAAAAACTGTAAAAATACACAATGATAGTCCTGGGAAATGATTAGAAACATGTAGGAAACACTTTGAATGGTGGTACATAGAGCCGTTCTATCTTTATGTTCATGTTCAATCACGGAGATTAGAGGTAGAATGCTGCGAAATGACGAGAGTACAGATAATTTTTACCATTCTGGCTACATTAGATAATGTTTTTCCAAAGAAAGTGCTTTCAAATATTAAGAATTTCCATTTATAAAGCTCAGAATATGTGTGAAGCTGATAAATGAAGAGAATACTGTTTATATTTACAGTTGACTATGATTAGACTGGCGTTTTCTGAATGAAACACTTTAAATCTTGAAGATTCATGTATATACTTCTGGGAAAACTGTCTAATTTTGAAAAACTGTAAAAATACACAATGATAGTCCTGGGAAATGATTAGAAACATGTAGGAAACACTTGAAATGCTGGGACATAGAGCCGTTCTATCTTTATGTTCATGTTCAATCACGGAGATTAGAGGTAGAATGCTGCGAAATGACGAGAGTACAGATAATTTTTACCATTCTGGCTACATTAGATAATGTTTTTCCAAAGAAAGTGCTTTCAAATATTAAGAATTTCCATTTATAAAGCTCAGAATATGTGTGAAGCTGATAAATGAAGAGAATACTGTTTATATTTACAGGTGATTATGATTAGACTGGCGTTTACCTAATGACTCAATTTAAACCTTGAAGATTCCTATAAATACTTGTAGGAAAACTGTCTACCTTTGGTAAAACTCTTCACATACACAATGATAGTCCCGAGAAATGATTAGAAACATGTAAGAAACACTTGAAATGCTGGTCCATAGCGCTGTTCTCTGTTTATATTCATGTTCAATCACGGAGATTAGAGATAGAATGCTGCATAATGACGAGAGTACAGATAATGTTTACCATTCTGGCTACTTTAGATGATGTATTTCCGAAGAATGAGCTTTCAAATATTAAGAATTGCAGTTTATAAAGCTAGAATATGGGTATGAAGCTGATAAATGAAGAGAATACTGTTTATATTTACAACTGAGGCTGAATTGCCTGGCGTTTTCTGAATGGCACAGTTTATATCTAGGAGATTCCTGTGTATACTTTCAGGAAAACTGTCTACTTTTGGTAATACTCTTAAAATACACAATGATAGTCCCCGAAATGATTAGAAACATGTGAGAAACACTTTAAATAGGGGTAAATAGAGCCGTTCTATCCTGATGACCTAGTTCAATCACCGAGATTAGAGGTAGAAAACTCTAAAAATGAAGAGAGTAATGATAATGTTTCCAATTCCGGCTACTCTAGATGGTGTTTTTCCACAGAAAGTGCTTCCAACATTATGAATTGCTGTTTAGAAGCTCAGAATATGTGTATGAGGATGATAAATGAAGAGAATACTGTTTATATTTACAGGTGATTCTGATTAGACTGGCGTTTTCTGAATGGCTCAATTTAAACCTTTAAGATTCCTGGGTATACTTCTAGGAAAACTGTCTACTTTTCGTAAAACGCTTAACATACACAATGATAGTCCCGAGAAATGATTAGAAACATGTAAGAAACACTTGAAATGGTGGTACATAGAGCTGTTCTATCTTTATGTTCATGTTCAATCACGGAGATTAGAGGTAGAATGCTGCGAAATGACGAGAGTACAGATAATGTTTACCATTCTGGCTACTTTAGATGATGTTTTTCCAAAGAAAGTGCTTTCAAATATTGAGAATTTCCATTTATAAAGCTCAGAATATGTGTGAAGCTGATAAATGAAGAGAATACTGTTTATATTTACAGTTGACTATGATTAGACTGGCGTTTTCTGAATGAAACACTTTAAATCTTGAAGATTCATGTATATACTTCTGGGAAAACTGTCTAATTTTGAAAAACTGTAAAAATACACAATGATAGTCCTGGGAAATGATTAGAAACATGTAGGAAACACTTGAAATGCTGGTACATAGAGCCGTTCTATCTTTATGTTCATGTTCAATCACGGAGATTAGAGGTAGAATGCTGCGAAATGACGAGAGTACAGATAATTTTTACCATTCTGGCTACATTAGCTAATGTTTTTCCAAAGAAAGTGCTTTCAAATATCAAGAATTTCCATTTATAAAGCTCAGAATATGTGTGAAGCTGATAAATGAAGAGAATACTGTTTATATTTACAGGTGATTATGATTAGACTGGCGTTTACCTAATGACTCAATTTAAACCTTGAAGATTCCTATAAATACTTGTAGGAAAACTGTCTACCTTTGGTAAAACTCTTCACATACACAATGATAGTCCCGAGAAATGATTAGAAACATGTAAGAAACACTTGAAATGCTGGTCCATAGCGCTGTTCTCTGTTTATATTCATGTTCAATCACGGAGATTAGAGATAGAATGCTGCATAATGACGAGAGTACAGATAATGTTTACCATTCTGGCTACTTTAGATGATGTATTTCCGAAGAATGAGCTTTCAAATATTAAGAATTGCAGTTTATAAAGCTAGAATATGGGTATGAAGCTGATAAATGAAGAGAATACTGTTTATATTTACAACTGAGGCTGAATTGCCTGGCGTTTTCTGAATGGCACAGTTTATATCTAGGAGATTCCTGTGTATACTTTCAGGAAAACTGTCTACTTTTGGTAATACTCTTAAAATACACAATGATAGTCCCCGAAATGATTAGAAACATGTGAGAAACACTTTAAATAGGGGTAAATAGAGCCGTTCTATCCTGATGACCTAGTTCAATCACCGAGATTAGAGGTAGAAAACTCTAAAAATGAAGAGAGTAATGATAATGTTTACAATTCCGGCTACTCTAGATGGTGTTTTTCCACAGAAAGTGCTTCCAACGTTATGAATTGCTGTTTAGAAGCTCAGAATATGTGTATGAGGATGATAAATGAAGAGAATACTGTTTATATTTACAGGTGATTCTGATTAGACTGGCGTTTTCTGAATGGCTCAATTTAAACCTTTAAGATTCCTGGGTATACTTCTAGGAAAACTGTCTACTTTTCGTAAAACGCTTAACATACACAATGATAGTCCCGAGAAATGATTAGAAACATGTAAGAAACACTTGAAATGGTGGTACATAGAGCTGTTCTATCTTTATGTTCATGTTCAATCACGGAGATTAGAGGTAGAATGCTGCGAAATGACGAGAGTACAGATAATGTTTACCATTCTGGCTACTTTAGATGATGTTTTTCCAAAGAAAGTGCTTTCAAATATTGAGAATTTCCATTTATAAAGCTCAGAATATGTGTGAAGCTGATAAATGAAGAGAATACTGTTTATATTTACAGTTGACTATGATTAGACTGGCGTTTTCTGAATGAAACACTGTAAATCTTGAAGATTCATGTATATACTTCTGGGAAAACTGTCTAATTTTGAAAAACTGTAAAAATACACAATGATAGTCCTGGGAAATGATTAGAAACATGTAGGAAACACTTTGAATGGTGGTACATAGAGCCGTTCTATCTTTATTTTCATGTTCAATCACGGAGATTAGAGGTAGAATGCTGCGAAATGACGAGAGTACAGATAATTTTTACCATTCTGGCTACATTAGATAATGTTTTTCCAAAGAAAGTGCTTTCAAATATTAAGAATTTCCATTTATAAAGCTCAGAATATGTGTGAAGCTGATAAATGAAGAGAATACTGTTTATATTTACAGTTGACTATGATTAGACTGGCGTTTTCTGAATGAAACACTTTAAATCTTGAAGATTCATGTATATACTTCTGGGAAAACTGTCTAATTTTGAAAAACTGTAAAAATACACAATGATAGTCCTGGGAAATGATTAGAAACATGTAGGAAACACTTGAAATGCTGGTACATAGAGCCGTTCTATCTTTATGTTCATGTTCAATCACGGAGATTAGAGGTAGAATGCTGCGAAATGACGAGAGTACAGATAATTTTTACCATTCTGGCTACATTAGCTAATGTTTTTCCAAAGAAAGTGCTTTCAAATATCAAGAATTTCCATTTATAAAGCTCAGAATATGTGTGAAGCTGATAAATGAAGAGAATACTGTTTATATTTACAGGTGATTATGATTAGACTGGCGTTTACCTAATGACTCAATTTAAACCTTGAAGATTCCTATAAATACTTGTAGGAAAACTGTCTACCTTTGGTAAAACTCTTCACATACACAATGATAGTCCCGAGAAATGATTAGAAACATGTAAGAAACACTTGAAATGCTGGTCCATAGCGCTGTTCTCTGTTTATATTCATGTTCAATCACGGAGATTAGAGATAGAATGCTGCATAATGACGAGAGTACAGATAATGTTTACCATTCTGGCTACTTTAGATGATGTATTTCCGAAGAATGAGCTTTCAAATATTAAGAATTGCAGTTTATAAAGCTAGAATATGGGTATGAAGCTGATAAATGAAGAGAATACTGTTTATATTTACAACTGAGGCTGAATTGCCTGGCGTTTTCTGAATGGCACAGTTTATATCTAGGAGATTCCTGTGTATACTTTCAGGAAAACTGTCTACTTTTGGTAATACTCTTAAAATACACAATGATAGTCCCCGAAATGATTAGAAACATGTGAGAAACACTTTAAATAGGGGTAAATAGAGCCGTTCTATCCTGATGACCTAGTTCAATCACCGAGATTAGAGGTAGAAAACTCTAAAAATGAAGAGAGTAATGATAATGTTTACAATTCCGGCTACTCTAGATGGTGTTTTTCCACAGAAAGTGCTTCCAACGTTATGAATTGCTGTTTAGAAGCTCAGAATATGTGTATGAGGATGATAAATGAAGAGAATACTGTTTATATTTACAGGTGATTCTGATTAGACTGGCGTTTTCTGAATGGCTCAATTTAAACCTTTAAGATTCCTGGGTATACTTCTAGGAAAACTGTCTACTTTTCGTAAAACGCTTAACATACACAATGATAGTCCCGAGAAATGATTAGAAACATGTAAGAAACACTTGAAATGGTGGTACATAGAGCTGTTCTATCTTTATGTTCATGTTCAATCACGGAGATTAGAGGTAGAATGCTGCGAAATGACGAGAGTACAGATAATGTTTACCATTCTGGCTACTTTAGATGATGTTTTTCCAAAGAAAGTGCTTTCAAATATTGAGAATTTCCATTTATAAAGCTCAGAATATGTGTGAAGCTGATAAATGAAGAGAATACTGTTTATATTTACAGTTGACTATGATTAGACTGGCGTTTTCTGAATGAAACACTGTAAATCTTGAAGATTCATGTATATACTTCTGGGAAAACTGTCTAATTTTGAAAAACTGTAAAAATACACAATGATAGTCCTGGGAAATGATTAGAAACATGTAGGAAACACTTTGAATGGTGGTACATAGAGCCGTTCTATCTTTATTTTCATGTTCAATCACGGAGATTAGAGGTAGAATGCTGCGAAATGACGAGAGTACAGATAATTTTTACCATTCTGGCTACATTAGATAATGTTTTTCCAAAGAAAGTGCTTTCAAATATTAAGAATTTCCATTTATAAAGCTCAGAATATGTGTGAAGCTGATAAATGAAGAGAATACTGTTTATATTTACAGTTGACTATGATTAGACTGGCGTTTTCTGAATGAAACACTTTAAATCTTGAAGATTCATGTATATACTTCTGGGAAAACTGTCTAATTTTGAAAAACTGTAAAAATACACAATGATAGTCCTGGGAAATGATTAGAAACATGTAGGAAACACTTGAAATGCTGGTACATAGAGCCGTTCTATCTTTATGTTCATGTTCAATCACGGAGATTAGAGGTAGAATGCTGCGAAATGACGAGAGTACAGATAATTTTTACCATTCTGGCTACATTAGATAATGTTTTTCCAAAGAAAGTGCTTTCAAATATTAAGAATTTCCATTTATAAAGCTCAGAATATGTGTGAAGCTGATAAATGAAGAGAATACTGTTTATTTTTACAGGTGATTATGATTAGACTGGCGTTTACCTAATGACTCAATTTAAACCTTGAAGATTCCTATAAATACTTGTAGGAAAACTGTCTACCTTTGGTAAAACTCTTCACATACACAATGATAGTCCCGAGAAATGATTAGAAACATGTAAGAAACACTTGAAATGCTGGTCCATAGCGCTGTTCTCTGTTTATATTCATGTTCAATCACGGAGATTAGAGATAGAATGCTGCATAATGACGAGAGTACAGATAATGTTTACCATTCTGGCTACTTTAGATGATGTATTTCCGAAGAATGAGCTTTCAAATATTAAGAATTGCAGTTTATAAAGCTAGAATATGGGTATGAAGCTGATAAATGAAGAGAATACTGTTTATATTTACAACTGAGGCTGAATTGCCTGGCGTTTTCTGAATGGCACAGTTTATATCTAGGAGATTCCTGTGTATACTTTCAGGAAAACTGTCTACTTTTGGTAATACTCTTAAAATACACAATGATAGTCCCCGAAATGATTAGAAACATGTGAGAAACACTTTAAATAGGGGTAAATAGAGCCGTTCTATCCTGATGACCTAGTTCAATCACCGAGATTAGAGGTAGAAAACTCTAAAAATGAAGAGAGTAATGATAATGTTTCCAATTCCGGCTACTCTAGATGGTGTTTTTCCACAGAAAGTGCTTCCAACGTTATGAATTGCTGTTTAGAAGCTCAGAATATGTGTATGAGGATGATAAATGAAGAGAATACTGTTTATATTTACAGGTGATTCTGATTAGACTGGCGTTTTCTGAATGGCTCAATTTAAACCTTTAAGATTCCTGGGTATACTTCTAGGAAAACTGTCTACTTTTCGTAAAACGCTTAACATACACAATGATAGTCCCGAGAAATGATTAGAAACATGTAAGAAACACTTGAAATGCTGGTACATAGAGCTGTTCTATCTTTATGTTCATGTTCAATCACGGAGATTAGAGGTAGAATGCTGCGAAATGACGAGAGTACAGATAATGTTTACCATTCTGGCTACTTTAGATGATGTTTTTCCAAAGAAAGTGCTTTCAAATATTGAGAATTTCCATTTATAAAGCTCAGAATATGTGTGAAGCTGATAAATGAAGAGAATACTGTTTATATTTACAGTTGACTATGATTAGACTGGCGTTTTCTGAATGAAACACTTTAAATCTTGAAGATTCATGTATATACTTCTGGGAAAACTGTCTAATTTTGAAAAACTGTAAAAATACACAATGATAGTCCTGGGAAATGATTAGAAACATGTAGGAAACACTTTGAATGGTGGTACATAGAGCCGTTCTATCTTTATGTTCATGTTCAATCACGGAGATTAGAGGTAGAATGCTGCGAAATGACGAGAGTACAGATAATTTTTACCATTCTGGCTACATTAGATAATGTTTTTCCAAAGAAAGTGCTTTCAAATATTAAGAATTTCCATTTATAAAGCTCAGAATATGTGTGAAGCTGATAAATGAAGAGAATACTGTTTATATTTACAGTTGACTATGATTAGACTGGCGTTTTCTGAATGAAACACTTTAAATCTTGAAGATTCATGTATATACTTCTGGGAAAACTGTCTAATTTTGAAAAACTGTAAAAATACACAATGATAGTCCTGGGAAATGATTAGAAACATGTAGGAAACACTTGAAATGCTGGGACATAGAGCCGTTCTATCTTTATGTTCATGTTCAATCACGGAGATTAGAGGTAGAATGCTGCGAAATGACGAGAGTACAGATAATTTTTACCATTCTGGCTACATTAGATAATGTTTTTCCAAAGAAAGTGCTTTCAAATATTAAGAATTTCCATTTATAAAGCTCAGAATATGTGTGAAGCTGATAAATGAAGAGAATACTGTTTATATTTACAGGTGATTATGATTAGACTGGTGTTTACCTAATGACTCAATTTAAACCTTGAAGATTCCTATAAATACTTGTAGGAAAACTGTCTACCTTTGGTAAAACTCTTCACATACACAATGATAGTCCCGAGAAATGATTAGAAACATGTAAGAAACACTTGAAATGCTGGTCCATAGCGCTGTTCTCTGTTTATATTCATGTTCAATCACGGAGATTAGAGATAGAATGCTGCATAATGACGAGAGTACAGATAATGTTTACCATTCTGGCTACTTTAGATGATGTATTTCCGAAGAATGAGCTTTCAAATATTAAGAATTGCAGTTTATAAAGCTAGAATATGGGTATGAAGCTGATAAATGAAGAGAATACTGTTTATATTTACAACTGAGGCTGAATTGCCTGGCGTTTTCTGAATGGCACAGTTTATATCTAGGAGATTCCTGTGTATACTTTCAGGAAAACTGTCTACTTTTGGTAATACTCTTAAAATACACAATGATAGTCCCCGAAATGATTAGAAACATGTGAGAAACACTTTAAATAGGGGTAAATAGAGCCGTTCTATCCTGATGACCTAGTTCAATCACCGAGATTAGAGGTAGAAAACTCTAAAAATGAAGAGAGTAATGATAATGTTTCCAATTCCGGCTACTCTAGATGGTGTTTTTCCACAGAAAGTGCTTCCAACATTATGAATTGCTGTTTAGAAGCTCAGAATATGTGTATGAGGATGATAAATGAAGAGAATACTGTTTATATTTACAGGTGATTCTGATTAGACTGGCGTTTTCTGAATGGCTCAATTTAAACCTTTAAGATTCCTGGGTATACTTCTAGGAAAACTGTCTACTTTTCGTAAAACGCTTAACATACACAATGATAGTCCCGAGAAATGATTAGAAACATGTAAGAAACACTTGAAATGGTGGTACATAGAGCTGTTCTATCTTTATGTTCATGTTCAATCACGGAGATTAGAGGTAGAATGCTGCGAAATGACGAGAGTACAGATAATGTTTACCATTCTGGCTACTTTAGATGATGTTTTTCCAAAGAAAGTGCTTTCAAATATTGAGAATTTCCATTTATAAAGCTCAGAATATGTGTGAAGCTGATAAATGAAGAGAATACTGTTTATATTTACAGTTGACTATGATTAGACTGGCGTTTTCTGAATGAAACACTTTAAATCTTGAAGATTCATGTATATACTTCTGGGAAAACTGTCTAATTTTGAAAAACTGTAAAAATACACAATGATAGTCCTGGGAAATGATTAGAAACATGTAGGAAACACTTGAAATGCTGGTACATAGAGCCGTTCTATCTTTATGTTCATGTTCAATCACGGAGATTAGAGGTAGAATGCTGCGAAATGACGAGAGTACAGATAATTTTTACCATTCTGGCTACATTAGCTAATGTTTTTCCAAAGAAAGTGCTTTCAAATATCAAGAATTTCCATTTATAAAGCTCAGAATATGTGTGAAGCTGATAAATGAAGAGAATACTGTTTATATTTACAGGTGATTATGATTAGACTGGCGTTTACCTAATGACTCAATTTAAACCTTGAAGATTCCTATAAATACTTGTAGGAAAACTGTCTACCTTTGGTAAAACTCTTCACATACACAATGATAGTCCCGAGAAATGATTAGAAACATGTAAGAAACACTTGAAATGCTGGTCCATAGCGCTGTTCTCTGTTTATATTCATGTTCAATCACGGAGATTAGAGATAGAATGCTGCATAATGACGAGAGTACAGATAATGTTTACCATTCTGGCTACTTTAGATGATGTATTTCCGAAGAATGAGCTTTCAAATATTAAGAATTGCAGTTTATAAAGCTAGAATATGGGTATGAAGCTGATAAATGAAGAGAATACTGTTTATATTTACAACTGAGGCTGAATTGCCTGGCGTTTTCTGAATGGCACAGTTTATATCTAGGAGATTCCTGTGTATACTTTCAGGAAAACTGTCTACTTTTGGTAATACTCTTAAAATACACAATGATAGTCCCCGAAATGATTAGAAACATGTGAGAAACACTTTAAATAGGGGTAAATAGAGCCGTTCTATCCTGATGACCTAGTTCAATCACCGAGATTAGAGGTAGAAAACTCTAAAAATGAAGAGAGTAATGATAATGTTTACAATTCCGGCTACTCTAGATGGTGTTTTTCCACAGAAAGTGCTTCCAACGTTATGAATTGCTGTTTAGAAGCTCAGAATATGTGTATGAGGATGATAAATGAAGAGAATACTGTTTATATTTACAGGTGATTCTGATTAGACTGGCGTTTTCTGAATGGCTCAATTTAAACCTTTAAGATTCCTGGGTATACTTCTAGGAAAACTGTCTACTTTTCGTAAAACGCTTAACATACACAATGATAGTCCCGAGAAATGATTAGAAACATGTAAGAAACACTTGAAATGGTGGTACATAGAGCTGTTCTATCTTTATGTTCATGTTCAATCACGGAGATTAGAGGTAGAATGCTGCGAAATGACGAGAGTACAGATAATGTTTACCATTCTGGCTACTTTAGATGATGTTTTTCCAAAGAAAGTGCTTTCAAATATTGAGAATTTCCATTTATAAAGCTCAGAATATGTGTGAAGCTGATAAATGAAGAGAATACTGTTTATATTTACAGTTGACTATGATTAGACTGGCGTTTTCTGAATGAAACACTTTAAATCTTGAAGATTCATGTATATACTTCTGGGAAAACTGTCTAATTTTGAAAAACTGTAAAAATACACAATGATAGTCCTGGGAAATGATTAGAAACATGTAGGAAACACTTGAAATGCTGGTACATAGAGCCGTTCTATCTTTATGTTCATGTTCAATCACGGAGATTAGAGGTAGAATGCTGCGAAATGACGAGAGTACAGATAATTTTTACCATTCTGGCTACATTAGATAATGTTTTTCCAAAGAAAGTGCTTTCAAATATTAAGAATTTCCATTTATAAAGCTCAGAATATGTGTGAAGCTGATAAATGAAGAGAATACTGTTTATATTTACAGGTGATTATGATTAGACTGGCGTTTACTGAATGACTCAATTTAAACCTTGAAGATTCCTATAAATACTTGTAGGAAAACTGTCTACCTTTGGTAAAACTCTTCACATACACAATGATAGTCCCGAGAAATGATTAGAAACATGTAAGAAACACTTGAAATGCTGGTACATAGCGCTGTTCTCTGTCTATATTCATGTTCAATCACGGAGATTAGAGATAGAATGCTGCATAATGACGAGAGTACAGATAATGTTTACCATTCTGGCTATTTTAGATGATGTATTTCCGAAGAATGAGCTTTCAAATATTAAGAATTGCAGTTTATAAAGCTAGAATATGGGTATGAAGCTGATAAATGAAGAGAATACTGTTTATATTTACAACTGAGGCTGAATTGCCTGGCGTTTTCTGAATGGCACAGTTTATATCTAGGAGATTCCTGTGTATACTTTCAGGAAAACTGTCTACTTTTGGTAATACTCTTAAAATACACAATGATAGTCCCCGAAATGATTAGAAACATGTGAGAAACACTTTAAATAGGGGTAAATAGAGCCGTTCTATCCTGATGACCTAGTTCAATCACCGAGATTAGAGGTAGAGAACTCTAAAAATGAAGAGAGTAATGATAATGTTTACAATTCCGGCTACTCTAGATGGTGTTTTTCCACAGAAAGTGCTTCCAACGTTATGGATTGCTGTTTAGAAGCTCAGAATATGTGTATGAGTATGATAAATGAAGAGAATACTGTTTATATTTACAGGTGATTCTGATTAGACTGGCGTTTTCTGAATGGCTCAATTTAAACCTTTAAGATTCCTGGGTATACTTCTAGGAAAACTGTCTACTTTTCGTAAAACGCTTAACATACACAATGATAGTCCCGAGAAATGATTAGAAACATGTAAGAAACAGTTGAAATGCTGGTACATAGAGCTGTTCTATCTTTATGTTCATGTTAAATCACGGAGATTAGAGGTAGAATGCTGCGAAATGACGAGAGTACAGATAATGCTTACCATTCTGGCTAATTTAGATGATGTTTTTCCAAAGAAAGTGCTTTCAAATATTGAGAATTTCCATTTATAAAGCTCAGAATATGTGTGAAGCTGATAAATGAAGAGAATACTGTTTATATTTACAGTTGACTATGATTAGACTGGCGTTTCTGAATGAAGCACTTTAAATCCTGAAGATTCATGTATATACTTCTGGGAAAACTGTATAATTTTGAAAAACTGTAAAAATACACAATGATAGTCCTGGGAAATGATTAGAAACATGTAAGAAACACTTGAAATGCTGGTACATAGCGCTGTTCTCTGTTTATATTCATGTTCAATCACGGAGATTAGAGATAGAATGCTGCATAATGACGAGAGTACAGATAATGTTTACCATTCTGGCTACTTTAGATGATGTATTTCCGAAGAATGAGCTTTCAAATATTAAGAATTGCAGTTTATAAAGCTAGAATATGGGTATGAAGCTGATAAATGAAGAGAATACTGTTTATATTTACAACTGAGGCTGAATTGCCTGGCGTTTTCTGAATGGCACAGTTTATATCTAGGAGATTCCTGTGAATACTTTCAGGAAAACTGTCTACTTTTGGTAATACTCTTAAAATACACAATGATAGTCCCCGAAATGATTAGAAACATGTGAGAAACACTTTAAATAGGGGTAAATAGAGCCGTTCTATCCTGATGGCCTAGTTCAATCACCGAGATTAGAGGTCGAAAACTCTAAAAATGAAGAGAGTAATGATAATGTTTACAATTCCCGCTACTCTAGATGGTGTTTTTCCACAGAAAGTGCTTCCAACGTTATGAATTGCTGTTTAGAAGCTCAGAATATGTGTATGAGGATGATAAATGAAGAGAATACTGTTTATATTTACAGGTGATTCTGATTAGACTGGCGTTTTCTGAATGGCTCAATTTAAACCTTTAAGATTCCTGGGTATACTTCTAGGAAAACTGTCTACTTTTCGTAAAACGCTTAACATACACAATGATAGTCCCGAGAAATGATTAGAAACATGTAAGAAACACTTGAAATGCTGGTACATAGAGCTGTTCTATCTTTATGTTCATGTTCAATCACGGAGATTAGAGGTAGAATGCTGCGAAATGACGAGAGTACAGATAATGCTTACCATTCTGGCTAATTTAGAAGATGTTTTTCCAAAGAAAGTGTTTTCAAATATTGAGAATTTCTATTTATAAAGCTCAGAATATGTGTGAAGCTGATAAATGAAGAGAATACTGTTTATATTTACAGTTGACTATGATTAGACTGGCGTTTTCTGAATGAAACACTTTAAATCCTGAAGATTCATGTATATACTTCTGGGAAAACTGTCTAATTTTGAAAAACTGTAAAAATACACAATGATAGTCCTGGGAAATGATTAGAAACATGTAGGAAACACTTGAAACGCTGGTATAGCGCTGTTCTCTGTTTATATTGATGTTCAATCACGGAGATTAGAGATAGAATGCTGCATAATGACGAGAGTACAGATAATGTTTACCATTCTGGCTACTTTAGATGATGTATTTCCGAAGAATGAGCTTTCAAATATTAAGAATTGCAGTTTATAAAGCTAGAATATGGGTATGAAGCTGATAAATGAAGAGAATACTGTTTATATTTACAGGTGATTATGATTAGACTGGCGTTTACTGAATGACTCAATTTAAACCTTGACGATTCCTATAAATACTTGTAGGAAAACTGTCTACCTTTGGTAAAACTCTTCACATACACAATGATAGTCCCGAGAAATGATTAGAAACATGTAAGAAACACTTGAAATGCTGGTACATAGCGCTGTTCTCTGTTTATATTCATGTTCAATCACGGAGATTAGAGATAGAATGCTGCATAATGACGAGAGTACAGATAATGTTTACCATTCTGGCTACTTTAGATGATGTATTTCCGAAGAATGAGCTTTCAAATATTAAGAATTGCAGTTTATAAAGCTAGAATATGGGTATGAAGCTGATAAATGAAGAGAATACTGTTTATATTTACAACTGAGGCTGAATTGCCTGGCGTTTTCTGAATGGCACAGTTTATATCTAGGAGATTCCTGTGTATACTTTCAGGAAAACTGTCTACTTTTGGTAATACTCTTAAAATACACAATGAGAGTCCCCGAAATGATTAGAAACATGTGAGAAACACTTTAAATAGGGGTAAATAGAGACGTTCTATCCTGATGGCCTAGTTCAATCACCGAGATTAGAGGTCGAAAACTCTAAAAATGAAGAGAGTAATGATAATGTTTACAATTCCCGCTACTCTAGATGGTGTTTTTCCAAAGAAAGTGCTTCCAACGTTATGAATTGCTGTTTAGAAGCTCAGAATATGTGTATGAGGATGATAAATGAAGAGAATACTGTTTATATTTACAGGTGATTCTGATTAGACTGGCGTTTTCTGAATGGCTCAATTTAAACCTTTAAGATTCCTGGGTATACTTCTAGGAAAACTGTCTACTTTTCGTAAAACGCTTAACATACACAATGATAGTCCCGAGAAATGATTAGAAACATGTAGGAAACACTTGAAATGCTGGTACATAGAGCCGTTCTAACTTTATGTTCATGTTCAATCACGGAGATTAGAGGTAGAATGCTGCGAAATGACGAGAGTACAGATAATTTTTACCATTCTGGCTACATTAGATAATGTTTTTCCAAAGAAAGTGCTTTCAAATATTAAGAATTTCCATTTATAAAGCTCAGAATATGTGTGAAGCTGATAAATGAAGAGAATACTGTTTATATTTACAGGTGATTATGATTAGACTGGCGTTTTCTGAATGAAACACTTTAAATCTTGAAGATTCATGTATATACTTCTGGGAAAACTGTCTAATTTTGGAAAACTGTAAAAATACACAATGATAGTCCTGGGAAATGATTAGAAACATGTAGGAAACACTTGAAATGCTGGTACATAGAGCCGTTCTATCTTTATGTTCATGTTCAATCACGGAGATTAGAGGTAGAATGCTGCGAAATGACGAGAGTACAGATAATTTTTACCATTCTGGCTACATTAGATAATGTTTTTCCAAAGAAAGTGCTTTCAAATATTAAGAATTTCCATTTATAAAGCTCAGAATATGTGTGAAGCTGATAAATGAAGAGAATACTGTTTATATTTACAGGTGATTATGATTAGACTGGCGTTTACTGAATGACTCAATTTAAACCTTGAAGATTCCTATAAATACTTGTAGGAAAACTGTCTACCTTTGGTAAAACTCTTCACATACACAATGATAGTCCCGAGAAATGATTAGAAACATGTAAGAAACACTTGAAATGCTGGTACATAGCGCTGTTCTCTGTTTATATTCATGTTCAATCACGGAGATTAGAGATAGAATGCTGCATAATGACGAGAGTACAGATAATGTTTACCATTCTGGCTACTTTAGATGATGTATTTCCGAAGAAAGTGCTTTCAAATATTGAGAATTTCCATTTATAAAGCTCAGAATATGTGTGAAGCTGATAAATGAAGAGAATACTGTTTATATTTACAGTTGACTATGATTAGACTGGCTTTTTCTGAATGAAACACTTTAAATCCTGAAGATTCATGTATATACTTCTGGGAAAACTGTCTAATTTTGAAAAACTGTAAAAATACACAATGATAGTCCTGGGAAATGATTAGAAACATGTAGGAAACACTTGAAATGCTGGTACATAGCGCTGTTCTCTGTTTATATTCATGTTCAATCACGGAGATTAGAGATAGAATGCTGCATAATGACGAGAGTACAGATAATGTTTACCATTCTGGCTACTTTAGATGATGTATTTCCGAAGAATGAGCTTTCAAATATTAAGAATTGCAGTTTATGAAGCTAGAATACGGGTATGAAGCTGATAAATGAAGAGAATACTGTTTATATTTACAACTGAGGCTGAATTGCCTGGCGTTTTCTGAATGGCACAGTTTATATCTAGGAGATTCCTGTGTATACTTTCAGGAAAACTGTCTACTTTTGGTAATACTCTTAAAATACACAATGATAGTCCCCGAAATGATTAGAAACATGTGAGAAACACTTTAAATAGGGGTAAATAGAGCCGTTCTATCCTGATGGCCTAGTTCAATCACCGAGATTAGAGGTAGAAAACTCTAAAAATGAAGAGAGTAATGATAATGTTTACAATTCCGGCTACTCTAGATGGTGTTTTTCCACAGAAAGTGCTTCCAACGTTATGAATTGCTCTTTAGAAGCTCAGAATATGTGTATGAGGATGATAAATGAAGAGAATACTGTTTATATTTACAGGTGATTCTGATTAGACTGGCGTTTTCTGAATGGCTCAATTTAAACCTTTAAGATTCCTGGGTATACTTCTAGGAAAACTGTCTACTTTTCGTAAAACGCTTAACATACACAATGATAGTCCCGAGAAATGATTAGAAACATGTAAGAAACACTTGAAATGCTGGTACATAGAGCTGTTCTATCTTTATGTTCATGTTCAATCACGGAGATTAGAGGTAGAATGCTGCGAAATGACGAGAGTACAGATAATGTTTACCATTCTGGCTAATTTAGATGATGTTTTTCCAAAGAAAGTGCTTTCAAATATTGAGAATATCCATTTATAAAGCTCAGAATATGTGTGAAGCTGATAAATGAAGAGAATACTGTTTATATTTACAGTTGACTATGATTAGACTGGCGTTTTCTGAATGAAACACTTTAAATCCTGAAGATTCATGTATATACTTCTGGGAAAACTGTCTAATTTTGAAAAACTGTAAAACTACACAATGATAGTCCTGGGAAATGATTAGAAACATGTAGGAAACACTTGAAATGCTGGTACATAGCGCTGTTCTCTGTTTATATTCATGTTCAGTCACGGAGATTAGAGATAGAATGCTGCATAATGACGAGAGTACAGATAATGTTTACCATTCTGGCTACTTTAGATGATGTATTTCCGAAGAATGAGCTTTCAAATATTAAGAATTGCAGTTTATAAAGCTAGAATATGGGTATGAAGCTGATAAATGAAGAGAATACTGTTTATATTTACAACTGAGGCTGAATTGCCTGGCGTTTTCTGAATGGCACAGTTTATATCTAGGAGATTCCTGTGTATACTTTCAGGAAAACTGTCTACTTTTGGTAATACTCTTAAAATACACAATGATAGTCCCCGAAATGATTAGAAACATGTGAGAAACACTTTAAATAGGGGTAAATAGAGCCGTTCTATCCTGATGACCTAGTTCAATCACCGAGATTAGAGGTAGAAAACTCTAAAAATGAAGAGAGTAATGATAATGTTTACAATTCCCGCTACTCTAGATGGTGTTTTTCCAAAGAAAGTGCTTCCAACGTTATGAATTGCTGTTTAGAAGCTCAGAATATGTGTATGAGGATGATAAATGAAGAGAATACTGTTTATATTTACAGGTGATTCTGATTAGACTGGCGTTTTCTGAATGGCTCAATTTAAACCTTTAAGATTCCTGGGTATACTTCTAGGAAAACTGTCTACTTTTCGTAAAACGCTTAACATACACAATGATAGTCCCGAGAAATGATTAGAAACATGTAAGAAACACTTGAAATGCTGGTACATAGAGCTGTTCTATCTTTATGTTCATGTTCAATCACGGAGATTAGAGGTAGAATGCTGCGAAATGACGAGCGTACAGATAATGTTTACCATTCTGGCTACTTTAGATGATGTTTTTCCAAAGAAAGTGCTTTCAAACATTGAGAATTTCCATTTATAAAGCTCAGAATATGTGTGAAGCTGATAAATGAAGAGAATATTGTTTATATATACAGGTGACTATGATTAGACTGGCGATTTCTGACTGATACACTTTAAATCCTGAAGATTCATGTATATACTTCTTGGAAAACTGTCTAATTTTGAAAAACTGTAAAAATACATAATGATAGTCCTCGGAAATGATTAGAAACATGTAGGAAACACTTGAAATGCTGGTACATAGAGCCGTTCTATCTTTATGTTCATGTTCAATCACGGAGATTAGAGGTAGAATGCTGCGAAATGACGAGAGTACAGATAATTTTTACCATTCTGGCTACATTAGATAATGTTTTTCCAAAGAAAGTGCTTTCAAATATTAAGAATTTCCATTTATAAAGCTCAGAATATGTGTGAAGCTGATAAATGAAGAGAATACTGTTTATATTTACAACTGAGGCTGAATTGCCTGGCGTTTTCTGAATGGCACAGTTTATATCTAGGAGATTCCTGTGTATACTTTCAGGAAAAGTGTCTACTTTTGGTAATACTCTTAAAATACACAATGATAGTCCCCGAAATGATTAGAAACATGTGAGAAACACTTTAAATAGGGGTAAATAGAGCCGTTCTATCCTGATGGCCTAGTTCAATCACCGAGATTAGAGGTAGAAAACTCTAAAAATGAAGAGAGTAATGATAATGTTTACAATTCCGGCTACTCTAGATGGGTTTTTTCCACAGAAAGTGCTTCCAACGTTATGAATTGCTCTTTAGAAGCTCAGAATATGTGTATGAGGATGATAAATGAAGAGAATACTGTTTATATTTACAGGTGATTCTGATTAGACTGGCGTTTTCTGAATGGCTCAATTTAAACCTTTAAGATTCCTGGGTATACTTCTAGGAAAACTGTCTACTTTTCGTAAAACGCTTAACATACACAATGATAGTCCCGAGAAATGATTAGAAACATGTAAGAAACACTTGAAATGCTGGTACATAGAGCTGTTTTATCTTTATGTTCATGTTCAATCACGGAGATTAGAGGTAGAATGCTGCGAAATGACAAGAGTACAGATAATGTTTACCATTCTGGCTAATTTAGATGATGTTTTTCCAAAGAAAGTGCTTTCAAATATTGAGAATATCCATTTATAAAGCTCAGAATATGTGTGAAGCTGATAAATGAAGAGAATACTGTTTATATTTACAGTTGACTATGATTAGACTGGCGTTTTCTGAATGAAACACTTTAAATCCTGAAGATTCATGTATATACTTCTGGGAAAACTGTCTAATTTTGAAAAACTGTAAAAATACACAATGATAGTCCTGGGAAATGATTAGAAACATGTAGGAAACACTTGAAATGCTGGTACATAGAGCCGTTCTATCTTTATGTTCATGTTCAATCACGGAGATTAGAGGTAGAATGCTGCGAAATGACGAGAGTACAGATAATTTTTACCATTCTGGCTACATTAGATAATGTTTTTCCAAAGAAAGTGCTTTCAAATATTAAGAATTTCCATTTATAAAGCTCAGAATATGTGTGAAGCTGATAAATGAAGAGAATACTGTTTATATTTACAGGTGATTATGATTAGACTGGCGTTTACTGAATGACTCAATTTAAACCTTGAAGATTCCTATAAATACTTGTAGGAAAACTGTCTACCTTTGGTAAAACTCTTCACATACACAATGATAGTCCCGAGAAATGATTAGAAACATGTAAGAAACACTTGAAATGCTGGTACATAGCGCTGTTCTCTGTTTATATTCATGTTCAATCACGGAGATTAGAGATAGAATGCTGCATAATGACGAGAGTACAGATAATGTTTACCATTCTGGCTACTTTAGATGATGTATTTCCGAAGAATGAGCTTTCAAATATTAAGAATTGCAGTTTATAAAGCTAGAATATGGGTATGAAGCTGATAAATGAAGAGAATACTGTTTATATTTACAACTGAGGCTGAATTGCCAGGCGTTTTCTGAATGGCACAGTTTATATCTAGGAGATTCCTGTGTATACTTTCAGGAAAACTGTCTACTTTTGGTAATACTCTTAAAATAAACAATGATAGTCCCCGAAATGATTAGAAACATGTGAGAAACACTTTAAATATGGGTAAATAGAGCCGTTCTATCCTGATGGCCTAGTTCAATCACCGAGATTAGAGGTAGAGAACTCTAAAAATGAAGAGAGTAATGATAATGTTTACAATTCCGGCTACTCTAGATGGTGTTTTTCCACAGAAAGTGCTTCCAACGTTATGAATTGCTGTTTAGAAGCTCAGAATATGTGTATGAGGCTGATAAATGAAGAGAATACTGTTTATATTTACAGGTGATTCTGATTAGACTGGCGTTTTCTGAATGGCTCAATTTAAACCTTTAAGATTCCTGGGTATACTTCTAGGAAAACTGTCTACTTTTCGTAAAACGCTTAACATACACAATGATAGTCCCGAGAAATGATTAGAAACATGTAAGAAACACTTGAAATGCTGGTACATAGAGCTGTTCTATCTTTATGTTCATGTTCAATCACGGAGATTAGAGGTAGAATGCTGCGAAATGACGAGAGTACAGATAATGCTTACCATTCTGGCTAATTTAGATGATGTTTTTCCAAAGAAAGTGCTTTCAAATATTGAGAATTTCCATTTATAAAGCTCAGAATATGTGTGAAGCTGATAAATGAAGAGAATACTGTTTAATATATACAGGTGACTATGATTAGACTGGCGATTTCTGAATGAAACACTTTAAATCCCAAAGATTCATGTATATACTTCTGGGAAAACTGTCTAATTTTGAAAAACTGTAAAAATACACAATGATAGTCCTGGGAAATGATTAGAAACATGTAGGAAACACTTGAAATGCTGGTACATAGAGCCGTTCTATCTTTATGTTCATGTTCAATCACGGAGATTAGAGGTAGAATGCTGGGAAATGACGAGAGTACAGATAATTTTTACCATTCTGGCTACATTAGATAATGGTTTTCCAAAGAAAGTGCTTTCAAATATTAAGAATTTCCATTTATAAAGCTCAGAATATGTGTGAAGCTGATAAATGAAGAGAATACTGTTTATATTTACAGGTGATTATGATTAGACTGGCGTTTCTGAATGAAGCACTTTAAATCCTGAAGATTCATGTATATACTTCTGGGAAAACTGTCTAATTTTGAAAAACTGTAAAAATACACAATGATAGTCCTGGGAAATGATTAGAAACATGAAAGAAACACTTGAAATGCTGGTACATAGCGCTGTTCTCTGTTTATATTCATGTTCAATCACGGAGATTAGAGATAGAATGCTGCATAATGACGAGGAGTACAGATAATGTTTACCATTCTGGCTACTTTAGATGATTTATTTCCGAAGAATGAGCTTTCAAATATTAAGAATTGCAGTTTATAAAGCTAGAATATGGGTATGAAGCTGATAAATGAAGAGAATACTGTTTATATTTACAACTGAGGCTGAATTGCCTGGCGTTTTCTGAATGGCACAGTTTATATCTAGGAGATTCCTGTGAATACTTTCAGGAAAACTGTCTACTTTTGGTAATACTCTTAAAATACACAATGATAGTCCCCGAAATGATTAGAAACATGTGAGAAACACTTTAAATAGGGGTAAATAGAGCCGTTCTATCCTGATGGCCTAGTTCAATCACCGAGATTAGAGGTCGAAAACTCTAAAAATGAAGAGATTAATGATAATGTTTACAATTCACGCTACTCTAGATGGTGTTTTTCCACAGAAAGTGCTTCCAACGTTATGAATTGCTGTTTAGAAGCTCAGAATATGTGTATGAGGATGATAAATGAAGAGAATACTGTTTATATTTACAGGTGATTCTGATTAGACTGGCGTTTTCTGAATGGCTCAATTTAAACCTTTAAGATTCCTGGGTATACTTCTAGGAAAACTGTCTACTTTTCGTAAAACGCTTAACATACACAATGATAGTCCCGAGAAATGATTAGAAACATGTAAGAAACACTTGAAATGCTGGTACATAGAGCTGTTCTATCTTTATGTTCATGTTCAATCACGGAGATTAGAGGTAGAATGCTGCGAAATGTCGAGAGTACAGATAATGCTTACCATTCTGGCTAATTTAGAAGATGTTTTTCCAAAGAAAGTGTTTTCAAATATTGAGAATTTCCATTTATAAAGCTCAGAATATGTGTGAAGCTGATAAATGAAGAGAATACTGTTTATATTTACAGTTGACTATGATTAGACTGGCGTTTTCTGAATGAAACACTTTAAATCCTGAAGATTCATGTATATACTTCTGGGAAAACTGTCTAATTTTGAAAAACTGTAAAAATACACAATGATAGTCCTGGGAAATGATTAGAAACATGTAGGAAACACTTGAAACGCTGGTACATAGCGCTGTTCTCTGTTTATATTGATGTTCAATCACGGACATTAGAGATAGAATGCTGCGAAATGACGAGAGTACAGATAATGTTTACCATTCTGGCTACTTTAGATGATGTTTTTCCAAAGAAAGTGCTTTCAAATATTGAGAATTTCCATTTATAAAGCTCAGAATATGTGTGAAGCTGATAAATGAAGAGAATACTGTTTATATTTACAGGTGATTATGATTAGACTGGCATTTACTGAATGACTCAATTTAAACCTTGAAGATTCCTATAAATACTTGTAGGAAAACTGTCTACCTTTGGTAAAACTCTTCACATACACAATGATAGTCCCGAGAAATGATTAGAAACATGTAAGAAACACTTGAAATGCTGGTACATAGCGCTGTTCTCTGTTTATATTCATGTTCAATCACGGAGATTAGAGATAGAATGCTGCATAATGACGAGAGTACAGATAATGGTTACCATTCTGGCTACTTTAGATGATGTATTTCCGAAGAATGAGCTTTCAAATATTAAGAATTGCAGTTTATAAAGCTAGAATATGGGTATGAAGCTGATAAATGAAGAGAATACTGTTTATATTTACAACTGAGGCTGAATTGCCTGGCGTTTTCTGAATGGCACAGTTTATATCTAGGAGATTCCTGTGTATACTTTCAGGAAAACTGTCTACTTTTGGTAATACTCTTAAAATAAAAAATGATAGTCCCCGAAATGATTAGAAACATGTAAGAAACACTTTAAATATGGGTAAATAGAGCCGTTCTATCCTGATGGCCTAGTTCAATCATCGAGATTAGAGGTCGAAAACTCTAAAAATGAAGAGAGTAATGATAATGTTTACAATTCCCGCTACTCTAGATGGTGTTTTTCCACAGAAAGTGCTTCCAACGTTATGAATTGCTGTTTAGAAGCTCAGAATATGTGTATGAGGCTGATAAATGAAGAGAATACTGTTTATATTTACAGGTGATTCTGATTAGACTGGCGTTTTCTGAATGGCTCAATTTAAACCTTTAAGATTCCTGGGTATACTTCTAGGAAAACTGTCTACTTTTCGTAAAACGCTTAACATACACAATGATAGTCCCGAGAAATGATTAGAAACATGTAAGAAACACTTGAAATGCTGGTACATAGAGCTGTTCTATCTTTATGTTCATGTTCAATCACGGAGATTAGAGGTAGAATGCTGCGAAATGACGAGAGTACAGATAATGCTTACCATTCTGGCTAATTTAGATGATGTTTTTCCAAAGAAAGTGCTTTCAAATATTGAGAATTTCCATTTATAAAGCTCAGAATATGTGTGAAGCTGATAAATGAAGAGAATACTGTTTATATATACAGGTGACTATGATTAGACTGGCGATTTCTGAATGAAACACTTTAAATCCTGAAGATTCATGTATATACTTCTGGGAAAACTGTCTAATTTTGAAAAACTGTAAAAATACACAATGATAGTCCTGGGAAATGATTAGAAACATGTAGAAAACACTTGAAATGCTGGTACATAGAGCCGTTCTATCTTTATGTTCATGTTCAATCACGGAGATTAGAGGTAGAATGCTGCGAAATGACGAGAGTACAGATAATTTTTACCATTCTGGCTACATTAGATAATGTTTTTCCAAAGAAAGTGCTTTCAAATATTAAGAATTTCCATTTATAAAGCTCAGAATATGTGTGAAGCTGATAAATGAAGAGAATACTGTTTATATTTACAGGTGATTATGATTAGACTGGCGTTTACTGAATGACTCAATTTAAACCTTGAAGATTCCTATAAATACTTGTAGGAAAACTGTCTACCTTTGGTAAAACTCTTCACATACACAATGATAGTCCCGAGAAATGATTAGAAACATGTAAGAAACACTTGAAATGCTGGTACATAGCGCTGTTCTCTGTTTATATTCATGTTCAATCACGGAGATTAGAGATAGAATGCTGCATAATGACGAGAGTACAGATAATGGTTACCATTCTGGCTACTTTAGATGATGTATTTCCGAAGAATGAGCTTTCAAATATTAAGAATTGCAGTTTATAAAGCTAGAATATGGGTATGAAGCTGATAAATGAAGAGAATACTGTTTATATTTACAACTGAGGCTGAATTGCCTGGCGTTTTCTGAATGGCACAGTTTATATCTAGGAGATTCCTGTGTATACTTTCAGGAAAACTGTCTACTTTTGGTAATACTCTTAAAATAAAAAATGATAGTCCCCGAAATGATTAGAAACATGTAAGAAACACTTTAAATATGGGTAAATAGAGCCGTTCTATCCTGATGGCCTAGTTCAATCATCGAGATTAGAGGTCGAAAACTCTAAAAATGAAGAGAGTAATGATAATGTTTACAATTCCCGCTACTCTAGATGGTGTTTTTCCACAGAAAGTGCTTCCAACGTTATGAATTGCTGTTTAGAAGCTCAGAATATGTGTATGAGGCTGATAAATGAAGAGAATACTGTTTATATTTACAGGTGATTCTGATTAGACTGGCGTTTTCTGAATGGCTCAATTTAAACCTTTAAGATTCCTGGGTATACTTCTAGGAAAACTGTCTACTTTTCGTAAAACGCTTAACATACACAATGATAGTCCCGAGAAATGATTAGAAACATGTAAGAAACACTTGAAATGCTGGTACATAGAGCTGTTCTATCTTTATGTTCATGTTCAATCACGGAGATTAGAGGTAGAATGCTGCGAAATGACGAGAGTACAGATAATGCTTACCATTCTGGCTAATTTAGATGATGTTTTTCCAAAGAAAGTGCTTTCAAATATTGAGAATTTCCATTTATAAAGCTCAGAATATGTGTGAAGCTGATAAATGAAGAGAATACTGTTTATATATACAGGTGACTATGATTAGACTGGCGATTTCTGAATGAAACACTTTAAATCCTGAAGATTCATGTATATACTTCTGGGAAAACTGTCTAATTTTGAAAAACTGTAAAAATACACAATGATAGTCCTGGGAAATGATTAGAAACATGTAGAAAACACTTGAAATGCTGGTACATAGAGCCGTTCTATCTTTATGTTCATGTTCAATCACGGAGATTAGAGGTAGAATGCTGCGAAATGACGAGAGTACAGATAATTTTTACCATTCTGGCTACATTAGATAATGTTTTTCCAAAGAAAGTGCTTTCAAATATTAAGAATTTCCATTTATAAAGCTCAGAATATGTGTGAAGCTGATAAATGAAGAGAATACTGTTTATATTTACAGGTGATTATGATTAGACTGGCGTTTACTGAATGACTCAATTTAAACCTTGAAGATTCCTATAAATACTTGTAGGAAAACTGTCTACCTTTGGTAAAACTCTTCACATACACAATGATAGTCCCGAGAAATGATTAGAAACATGTAAGAAACACTTGAAATGCTGGTACATAGCGCTGTTCTCTGTTTATATTCATGTTCAATCACGGAGATTAGAGATAAAATGCTGCATAATGACGAGAGTACAGATAATGTTTACCATTCTGGCTACTTTAGATGATGTATTTCCGAAGAATGAGCTTTCAAATATTAAGAATTGCAGTTTATAAAGCTAGAATATGGGTATGAAGCTGATAAATGAAGAGAATACTGTTTATATTTACAACTGAGGCTGAATTGCCTGGCGTTTTCTGAATGGCACAGTTTATATCTAGGAGATTCCTGTGTATACTTTCAGGAAAACTGTCTACTTTTGGTAATACTCTTAAAATAAACAATGATAGTCCCCGAAATGATTAGAAACATGTGAGAAACACTTTAAATATGGGTAAATAGAGCCGTTCTATCCTGATGGCCTAGTTCAATCATCGAGATTAGAGGTCGAAAACTCTAAAAATGAAGAGAGTAATGATAATGTTTCCAATTCCGGCTACTCTAGATGGTGTTTTTCCACAGAAAGTGCTTCCAACGTTATGAATTGCTGTTTAGAAGCTCAGAATATGTGTATGAGGATGATAAATGAAGAGAATACTGTTTATATTTACAGGTGATTCTGATTAGACTGGCGTTTTCTGAATGGCTCAATTTAAACCTTTAAGATTCCTGGGTATACTTCTAGGAAAACTGTCTACTTTTCGTAAAACGCTTAACATACACAATGATAGTCCCGAGAAATGATTAGAAACATGTAAGAAACACTTGAAATGGTGGTACATAGAGCTGTTCTATCTTTATGTTCATGTTCAATCGGTGAGATTAGAGGTAGAATGCTGCGAAATGACGAGAGTACAGATAATGTTTACCATTCTGGCTACTTTAGATGATGTTTTTCCAAAGAAAGTGCTTTCAAATATTGAGAATTTCCATTTATAAAGCTCAGAATATGTGTGAAGCTGATAAATGAAGAGAATACTGTTTATATTTACAGTTGACTATGATTAGACTGGCGTTTTCTGAATGAAACACTTTAAATCTTGAAGATTCATGTATATACTTCTGGGAAAACTGTCTAATTTTGAAAAACTGTAAAAATACACAATGATAGTCCTGGGAAATGATTAGAAACATGTAGGAAACACTTTGAATGGTGGTACATAGAGCCGTTCTATCTTTATGTTCATGTTCAATCACGGAGATTAGAGGTAGAATGCTGCGAAATGACAAGAGTACAGATAATTTTTACCATTCTGGCTACATTAGATAATTTTTTTCCAAAGAAAGTGCTTTCAAATATTAAGAATTTCCATTTATAAAGCTCAGAATATGTGTGAAGCTGATAAATGAAGAGAATACTGTTTATATTTACAGTTGACTATGATTAGACTGGCGTTTTCTGAATGAAACACTTTAAATCTTGAAGATTCATGTATATACTTCTGGGAAAACTGTCTAATTTTGAAAAACTGTAAAAATACACAATGATAGTCCTGGGAAATGATTAGAAACATGTAGGAAACACTTTGAATGGTGGTACATAGAGCCGTTCTATCTTTATGTTCATGTTCAATCACGGAGATTAGAGGTAGAATGCTGCGAAATGACGAGAGTACAGATAATTTTTACCATTCTGGCTACATTAGATAATGTTTTTCCAAAGAAAGTGCTTTCAAATATTAAGAATTTCCATTTATAAAGCTCAGAATATGTGTGAAGCTGATAAATGAAGAGAATACTGTTTATATTTACAGGTGATTATGATTAGACTGGCGTTTACTGAATGACTCAATTTAAACCTTGAAGATTCCTATAAATACTTGTAGGAAAACTGTCTACCTTTGGTAAAACTCTTCACATACACAATGATAGTCCCGAGAAATGATTAGAAACATGTAAGAAACACTTGAAATGCTGGTACATAGCGCTGTTCTCTGTTTATATTCATGTTCAATCACGGAGATTAGAGATAGAATGCTGCATAATGACGAGAGTACAGATAATGTTTACCATTCTGGCTACTTTAGATGATGTATTTCCGAAGAATGAGCTTTCAAATATTAAGAATTGCAGTTTATAAAGCTAGAATATGGGTATGAAGCTGATAAATGAAGAGAATACTGTTTATATTTACAACTGAGGCTGAATAGCCTGGCGTTTTCTGAATGGCACAGTTTATATCTAGGAGATTCCTGTGTATACTTTCAGGAAAACTGTCTACTTTTGGTAATACTCTTAAAATACACAATGATAGTCCCCGAAATGATTAGAAACATGTGAGAAACACTTTAAATAGGGGTAAATAGAGCCGTTCTATCCTGATGACCTAGTTCAATCACCGAGATTAGAGGTAGAGAACTCTAAAAATGAAGAGAGTAATGATAATGTTTACAATTCCGGCTACTCTAGATGGTGTTTTTCCACAGAAAGTGCTTCCAACGTTATGAATTGCTGTTTAGAAGCTCAGAATATGTGTATGAGTATGATAAATGAAGAGAATACTGTTTATATTTACAGGTGATTCTGATTAGACTGGCGTTTTCTGAATGGCTCAATTTAAACCTTTAAGATTCCTGGGTATACTTCTAGGAAAACTGTCTACTTTTCGTAAAACGCTTAACATACACAATGATAGTCCCGAGAAATGATTAGAAACATGTAAGAAACACTTGAAATGGTGGTACATAGAGCTGTTCTATCTTTATGTTCATGTTCAATCACGGAGATTAGAGGTAGAATGCTGCGAAATGACGAGAGTACAGATAATGCTTACCATTCTGGCTAATTTAGATGATGTTTTTCCAAAGAAAGTGCTTTCAAATATTGAGAATTTCCATTTATAAAGCTCAGAATATGTGTGAAGCTGATAAATGAAGAGAATACTGTTTATATTTACAGTTGACTATGATTAGACTGGCGTTTTCTGAATGAAGCACTTTAAATCCTGAAGATTCATGTATATACTTCTGGGAAAACTGTCTAATTTTGAAAAACTGTAAAAATACACAATGATAGTCCTGGGAAATGATTAGAAACATGTAAGAAACACTTGAAATGCTGGTACATAGCGCTGTTCTCTGTTTATATTCATGTTCAATCACGGAGATTAGAGATAGAATGCTGCATAATGACGAGAGTACAGATAATGTTTACCATTCTGGCTACTTTAGATGATGTATTTCCGAAGAATGAGCTTTCAAATATTAAGAATTGCAGTTTATAAAGCTAGAATATGGGTATGAAGCTGATAAATGAAGAGAATACTGTTTATATTTACAACTGAGGCTGAATTGCCTGGCGTTTTCTGAATGGCAAAGTTTATATCTAGGAGATTCCTGTGTATACTTTCAGGAAAACTGTCTACTTTTGGTAATACTCTTAAAATACACAATGATAGTCCCCGAAATGATTAGAAACATGTGAGAAACACTTTAAATAGGGGTAAATAGAGCCGTTCTATCCTGATGACCTAGTTCAATCACTGAGATTAGAGGTAGAAAACTCTAAAAATGAAGAGAGTAATGATAATGTTTCCAATTCCGGCTACTCTAGATGGTGTTTTTCCACAGAAAGTGCTTCCAACGTTATGAATCGCTGTTTAGAAGCTCAGAATATGTGTATGAGGATGATAAATGAAGAGAATACTGTTTATATTTACAGGTGATTCTGATTAGACTGGCGTTTTCTGAATGGCTCAATTTAAACCTTTAAGATTCCTGGGTATACTTCTAGGAAAACTGTCTACTTTTCGTAAAACGCTTAACATACACAATGATAGTCCCGAGAAATGATTAGAAACATGTAAGAAACACTTGAAATGGTGGTACATAGAGCTGTTCTATCTTTATGTTCATGTTCAATCACGGAGATTAGAGGTAGAATGCTGCGAAATGACGAGAGTACAGATAATGTTTACCATTCTGGCTACATTAGATAATGTTTTTCCAAAGAAAGTGCTTTCAAATATTAAGAATTTCCATTTATAAAGCTCAGAATATGTGTGAAGCTGATAAATGAAGAGAATACTGTTTATATTTACAGTTGACTATGATTAGACTGGCGTTTTCTGAATGAAACACTTTAAATCTTGAAGATTCATGTATATACTTCTGGGAAAACTGTCTAATTTTGAAAAACTGTAAAAATACACAATGATAGTCCTGGGAAATGATTAGAAACATGTAGGAAACACTTGAAATGCTGGTACATAGAGCCGTTCTATCTTTATGTTCATGTTCAATCACGGAGATTAGAGGTAGAATGCTGCGAAATGACGAGAGTACAGATAATTTTTACCATTCTGGCTACATTAGATAATGTTTTTCCAAAGAAAGTGCTTTCAAATATTAAGAATTTCCATTTATAAAGCTCAGAATATGTGTGAAGCTGATAAATGAAGAGAATACTGTTTATATTTACAGGTGATTATGATTAGACTGGCGTTTACTGAATGACTCAATTTAAACCTTGAAGATTCCTATAAATACTTGTAGGAAAACTGGAAAACTGTCTACCTTTGGTAAAACTCTTCACATACACAATGATAGTCCCGAGAAATGATTAGAAACATGTAAGAAACACTTGAAATGCTGGTACATAGCGCTGTTCTCTGTTTATATTCATGTTCAATCACGGAGATTAGAGATAGAATGCTGCATAATGACGAGAGTACAGATAATGTTTACCATTCTGGCTACTTTAGATGATGTATTTCCGAAGAATGAGCTTTCAAATATTAAGAATTGCAGTTTATAAAGCTAGAATATGGGTATGAAGCTGATAAATGAAGAGAATACTGTTTATATTTACAACTGAGGCTGAATTGCCTGGCGTTTTCTGAATGGCACAGTTTATATCTAGGAGATTCCTGTGTATACTTTCAGGAAAACTGTCTACTTTTGGTAATACTCTTAAAATACACAATGATAGTCCCCGAAATGATTAGAAACATGTGAGAAACACTTTAAATAGGGGTAAATAGAGCCGTTCTATCCTGATGACCTAGTTCAATCACCGAGATTAGAGGTAGAGAACTCTAAAAATGAAGAGAGTAATGATAATGTTTACAATTCCGGCTACTCTAGATGGTGTTTTTCCACAGAAAGTGCTTCCAACGTTATGAATTGCTGTTTATTTTTTTTTTTTATTTTCCTCTTAAAGTATTACAAAGGGTATTACATAAGTATCCTTTCCCCCCCCCCCCCCCGCCCTTGACAAACCACTACCCTCCCTTACCCCCCAGTGTCTTATGTCCATTAGTTATGCTTATATGCATGCATACAAGTCCTTCGGTTGATCTCTTACTCCCCTCCCTCCTGCCCCCCAACTCTCTCTGGCCTTCCCACTGCAGTTTGACAATCAGTTTGAGGCAGCTCTGCCTCTGTATCTATTATTGTTCAAAAGTTTGTAATGGTCTTTATTATCCATGAATGAGTGAGATCATGTGGTATTTCTCCTTCATTGACTGGCTTGTTTCACTTAGCACAATGCTCTCCAGTTCCATCCATGATGTTGCAAATGGTAGGAGTTCCTTCTTTTTAACAGCAGCATAGTATTCCATCGTGTAGATGTACCACAGTTTTCTAATCCATTCATCTACTGATGGGCACTTAGGCTGTTTCCAGATCTTAGCTATGGTGAATTGTGCTGCTATGAACATCTGGGTGCATATATCCTTTCTGATTGGTGTTTCTGGTTTCTTGGGATATATTCCTAGTAGTGGGATCACAGGGTCAAATGGGAGTTCCATTTCCAATTTTTTGAGGAACCTCCATACTGCCTTCCATAGTGGCTGCACCAGTCTGCATTCCCACCAGCAGTGCACAAGTGTTCCTTTTTCTCCACATCCTCTCCAGCACTTGTCGTTTGTTGATTTGTTGATGATGGCCATTCTGACAGGTGTGAGATGGTACCTCATTGTTGTTTTGATTTGCATCTCTCGGATGATTAGTGACTTTGAGCATGTTTTCATATGTCTCTTGGCTTTCTGAATGTCCTCTTTTGAAAGGTGTCTATTTAGATCCTTTGCCCATTTTTTGATTGGATTGTTTATCTTCTTTTTGTTAAGTTGTATGAGTTCCCTATAAATTTTGGAGATTAAGCCCTTATCAGATATGACGTTGGCAAATATGTTTTCCCACGAGGTGGGTTTTCTTGTTGTTTTGTTGATGGTTTCTTTTGCTGTGCAGAAGCTTTTTATTTTGATGTAGTCCCATTTGTTCAGTTTCTCTTTAGTTTCAACTGCCCTAGGAGCTGTATCAGTGAAGAAATTGTTTTGGCATATGTCTGAGATTTTGTTGCCTTTGTATTCTTCTAGAATTTTTATGGTTTCCTGTCGTACATTTAAGTCCTTTATCCATTTTGAGTTTATTCTTGTGTATGGTGTAAGTTGGTGGTCTAGTTTCATTTTCTTGCATATGTCTGTCCAATTTTCCCAACACCATTTATTGAAGAGACTATCTTGGCTCCATTGTATGTTCATGCCTCCTTTGTCAAAAATTAATTGAGCATATTGGTTCGGGCTAATTTCTGGACTCTCTATTCTATTCCACTGATCTATATGTCTGTTCTTGTGCCAGTACCAGGCAGTTTTGAGAACAGTGGCTTTGTAATACAGCTTGATATCTGGCATTGAGATCCCACCTACTTTGTTCTTTCTCAGGATCGTTGCAGCTATTCGGGGTCTTTTTTTATTCCAGATGAATTTTTGGAGAGTTCGTTCTAGATCTTTGAAGAAGGCCATTGGTATTTTAATGGGAAGTGCGTTGAATGTATAGATTGCTTTGGGTAGTATGGACATTTTAATGATGTTGATTCTACCAATCCAAGAACATGGTATGTTCTTCCATCTGTTTATGTCTTCCTCTATCTCTTTTTTCAACGTCCTGTAGTTTTCTGAGTAGAGGTCTTTAACCTCTTTAGTTAAGTTTATTCCTAGGTATCTTAATTTTTTTGGTGCGATGGTAAATGGGATTGTTTTTCTGATCTCCCTTTCTGAAAGTTCACTGTTGGTGTATAGAAATGCCTCAGATTTCTTGGGGTTAATTTTGTATCCTGCTACATTGCCAAATTCATGTATTAAGTCTAGTAGCTTTTTGATGGAGTCTCTAGGGTTTTGTATGTATAATATCATGTCATCTGCAAATAAGGACAGTTTTACTTCCTCTTTTCCAATTTAGATGCCTTTTATTCCTTCTTCTTGCCTAATTGCAATGGCTAATACTTCCAGTACTATGTTGAACAGGAGTGGTGAGAGTGGGCATCCCTGTCTTGTTCCTGTTCTTAGGGGAAATGGTGTTAGTTTTTGTCCATTGAGTATGATGTTGGCTGTGGGCCTGTCATATATGGCTTTTATTATGTTGAGGTATGATCCTTCTATTCCCACCTTTCTGAGAGTTTTTATCAAAAATGGGTGTTGGATTTTGTCGAATGCTTTTTCTGCATCAATTGATATGACCATGTGGTTTTTTTCTTTCAATTTGTTTATGTGATGTATCACATTTATTGATTTACGGATGTTGTACCATCCTTGCATCTCTGGGATGAATCCTACTTGGTCATGGTGTATGATCCTTCTGATGTACTGCTGGATCCGATTTGCTAAGATTTTGTTGAGGATTTTGGCATCTATGTTCATGAGGGATATTGGCCTGTAATTCTCTTTCATTGTGATGTCTTTACCTGGTTTTGGTATTAGGGTGATGCTGGCTTCATAGAATGAGCTTGGAAGCGTTCCTTCCTCTTGAATTTTTTGTAGTAGTCTGAGGAGGGTAGGTTTTAGTTCTTCCTTGAATGTTTGGTAGAACTCCCCTGTGAAGCCGTCTGGCCCTGGGCTTTTGTTTGCTGGAAGCTTTCTGATGACTGCTTCAATTTCTTCCATAGTTATTGGCCTATTGAGGTTTTTAGATTCTTCCTGATTGAGTTTTGGAATGTTGTATTTTTCTAGGAATTTGTCCATTTCCTCCAGGTTGTCCAGTTTGTTGGAGTAGAGTTGCTCGTAGTATTGTTTAACAATCATTTGTATTTCTGTGGGGTCTGTTGTTATTTCGCCTCTATCATTTCTGATTTGGTTTATTTGGGACCTCTCTCTTTGCTTCTTGGTGAGCCTGGCTAGGGGTTTGTCAATCTTGTTTATCCTTTCAAAGAACCAGCTCTTGGTTTCATTGATTTTCTGTATTGTTTTTTTGGTCTCTATTTCATTGATTTCTGCTCTAATCTTTATTATCTCCTTCCTTCTGCTCACTCTGGGGTTTTCTTGTTGCTCTCTTTCTAATTCTTTGAGTTGTAGAGTTAGATGATTGACTACCATTTTTTCTTGTTTTTTGAGATAGGCCTGTAGAGCTATAAACTTCCCTCTCAGGACTGCTTTCATTGTGTCCCAGAGGTTTTGGATTGTTGTGTTTTCATTGTCATTAGTGTCCAGGATGTTTTTAATTTCTTCTTTGATGTCATCGGTAACCCAATCAATATTTAATAACATGCTATTCAGCTTCCAAGTGTTTGAGTATTTTGGGTTGTTTTTATTGTAGTTTATTTCTAACATTATGCCATCGTGGTCTGTGAAGAAGCTTTTTATGATTTCAATCTTCTTGAATTTGTGGAGACTTTGCTTGTGACCCAATATGTGGTCTATTTTTGAATATGTCCCATGAGCACCTGAGAGGAATGTATATTCCGCAGCTGTGGGGTGAAGTGTTCTGAAGATGTCAATTAAGTCCATCTGATCTAGTGAGTCATTTAGGATTGCTGTTTCTTTGCTGAGTTTTTGTCTAGCGGATTTATCCAGTGATGTCAGTGGTGTATTAAAGTCCCCTACTATGATTGTATTGTTGTCGATCTCTCCCCTGATTTCTTCCAGAAGTTTTCTTATGTATGTGGGTGCTCCTGCATTGGGTGCATATATGTTTACCAGGGTTATATCTTCTTGTTGTATTGATCCCTTTAGTATTATGAAGTGGCCTTCCTTATCTCTGGTTATGGCCTTCACTTTGAGATGTACTTTGTCAGATATAAGTATTGCTACCCCAGCTTTCTTTTCCTTTCCATTTGCGTGAAAGATATTTTTCCATCCCTTCACTTTCAGTCTGTGTGAGTCCCTTCTAATGAGGTGGGTCTCTTGAAGACAGCAGATGTATGGGTCATGTTTTTTTATCCATTCAGCCACTCGATGTCTTTTGGTTGGAGCATTTAGTCCGTTTACATTTAAAGTTATTATTGAAAGGTATTTGTTTGTAGCCATTTCTTTTTGTGTGTGTGTGTGTGGCTGTTTTCTTTCTGAGCTTGATATTTCTTCTTTTTACACCAGTCCCTTTAGCATTTCTTGCATGGCTGGCTTGGTGGTGATAAACTCCCTTAGCCCTTTTTTGTCTGTGAAGCTTCTTATTTCCCCTTCAATTTTGAATGATAGCCTTGCTGGATAGAGTATTCTTGGATTCAGTCCTTTGCTTTGCATCACTTTGTAGATTTCCGTCCATTCTTTTCTGGCCTGATATGTTTCTGTTGAGAAATCATTTGATAATCTAATGGGAGATCCCTTGTATGTTACTTTCCGTCTCTCTCTTGCAGCCTGTAAGATTCTCTCTTTATCCTGAACATTTGCCATGGTAATTATGATGTGTCTTGGTGTGGGTCTTTTCGGGTTCACCTTGTTTGGGACTCTCTGGGCTTGTGTGACTTTTTTCTTCCCCACCTCAGGGAAGTTTTCTGATATTATTTCTTCGAATAGGTTTTCTAATCCATGTTCATCTTTCTGTTGTTCTGGCACCCCCTATTATTCGTATGTTGTTTCGTTTCATGTTGTCCCAAAGCTCCCTTAGGCTCTCCTCCTGTCTTTTAATTTTTTTCTCCATTTGCCGTACAGTTTGAGTGTGTTTTGCTTCCTTGTCTTCTAATTCACTAATTCGGTCCTCTGCTTCTCCCAGTCTACTGTTGATACTTTCAATGGAGTTTTTTATTGAAGCTATGTCACTCTTCATTTCTTCTTGGGACTTACTTAAGTTGTTGATTTTTTCATCTGTTTCTTCTAGCTTCTTGCATAAGTAGTTGAGTTTTTCATCTGTTTCTTCTTGCTTCTTGAACATGTGGTGCATGTACTCTAGGAACCTTATTCTGAATTCTTTTTCCGTCATGTTGCATATCTCTGTCTCACTTAGCTGCTTTTTTGGCGAGTCCTCCTTTTCTTTCCTTTGGGGGTTTCTTTGCCTACCCATGTTTGATCTCGCTGACATATGTAGATGTTGAGGTGTTCAGTGGCTGCTCCCTGGGTGGCAGGGGCTCCTTGGGTTGTGGTTGCTGCTCAGACGGTTGCGGTAGCAGCTGCTTTCCAGTTGGCAGCAGCTCCTCTGGTGGGTGTTGTTCACAGCTGTGTTGGCTCTTCTGGCTGGTGGGGGGAGGCTTCACGTACAGTTGCTGTTCCACAGACAGAGGGTGTGGTGATCAGGAGGCTGATGAATTGCTGTTTAGAAGCTCAGAATATGTGTATGAGTATGATAAATGAAGAGAATACTGTTTGTATTTACAGGTGATTCTGATTAGACTGGCGTTTTCTGAATGGCTCAATTTAAACCTTTAAGATTCCTGGGTATACTTCTAGGAAAACTGTCTACTTTTCGTAAAACGCTTAACATACACAATGATAGTCCCGAGAAATGATTAGAAACATGTAAGAAACACTTGAAATGCTGGTACATAGAGCTGTTCTATCTTTATGTTCATGTTCAATCGGTGAGATTAGAGGTAGAATGCTGCGAAATGACAAGAGTACAGATAATGTTTACCATTCTGGCTACTTTAGATGATGTTTTTCCAAAGAAAGTGCTTTCAAATATTGAGAATTTCCATTTATAAAGCTCAGAATATGTGTGAAGCTGATAAATGAAGAGAATACTGTTTATATTTACAGTTGACTATGATTAGACTGGCGTTTTCTGAATGAAACACTTTAAATCTTGAAGATTCATGTATATACTTCTGGGAAAACTGTCTAATTTTGAAAAACTGTAAAAATACACAATGATAGTCCTGGGAAATGATTAGAAACTTGTAGGAAACACTTTGAATGGTGGTACATAGAGCCGTTCTATCTTTATGTTCATGTTCAATCACGGAGATTAGAGGTAGAATGCTGCGAAATGACGAGAGTACAGATAATTTTTACCATTCTGGCTACATTAGATAATGTTTTTCCAAAGAAAGTGCTTTCAAATATTGAGAATTTCCATTTATAAAGCTCAGAATATGTGTGAAGCTGATAAATGAAGAGAATACTGTTTATATTTACAGTTCACTATGATTAGACTGGCGTTTTCTGAATGAAACACTTTAAATCTTGAAGATTCATGTATATACTTCTGGGAAAACTGTCTAATTTTGAAAAACTGTAAAAATACACAATGATAGTCCTGGAAATGATTAGAAACATGTAGGAAACACTTGAAATGCTGGTACATAGAGCCGTTCTATCTTTATGTTCATGTTCAATCACGGAGATTAGAGGTAGAATGCTGCGAAATGACGAGAGTACAGATAATTTTTACCATTCTGGCTACATTAGATAATGTTTTTCCAAAGAAAGTGCTTTCAAATATTAAGAATTTCCATTTATAAAGCTCAGAATATGTGTGAAGCTGATAAATGAAGAGAATACTGTTTATATTTACAGATGACTATGATTAGAATGGCGTTTTCTGAATGAAACACTTTAAATCTTGAAGATTCATGTATATACTTCTGGGAAAACTGTCTAATTTTGAAAAACTGTAAAAATACACAATGATAGTCCTGGGAAATGATTAGAAACATGTAGGAAACACTTGAAATGCTGGTACAAGAGCCGTTCTATCTTTATGTTCATGTTCAATCACGGAGATTAGAGGTAGAATGCTGCGAAATGACGAGAGTACAGATAATTTTTACCATTCTGGCTACATTAGATAATGTTTTTTCCAAAGAAAGTGCTTTCAAATATTAAGAATTTCCATTTATAAAGCTCAGAATATATGTGAAGCTGATAAATGAAGAGAATACTGTTTATATTTACAGGTGATTATGATTAGACTGGCGTTTACTGAATGGCTCAATTTAAACCTTTAAGATTCCTGGGTATACTTCTAGGAAAACTGTCTACTTTTCGTAAAACGCTTAACATACACAATGATAGTCCCGAGAAATGATTAGAAACATGTAAGAAACACTTGAAATGCTGGTACATAGAGCTGTTCTATCTTTATGTTAATGTTCAATCACGGAGATTAGAGGTAGAATGCTGCAAAATGACGAGAGTACAGATAATGCTTACCATTCTGGCTAATTTAGATGATGTTTTTCCAAAGAAAGTGCTTTCAAATATTGAGAATTTCCATTTATAAAGCTCAGAATATGTGTGAAGCTGATAAATGAAGAGAATACTGTTTATATTTACAGTTGACTATGATTAGACTGGCGTTTTCTGAATGAAGCACTTTAAATCCTGAAGATTCATGTATATACTTCTGGGAAAACTGTCTAATTTTGAAAAAACTGTAAAAATACACAATGATAGTCCTGGGAAATGATTAGAAACATGTAGGAAACACTTGAAATGCTGGTACATAGCGCTGTTCTCTGTTTATATTCATGTTCAATCACGGAGATTAGAGATAGAATGCTGCATAATGACGAGAGTACAGATAATGTTTACCATTCTGGCTACTTTAGATGATGTATTTCCGAAGAATGAGCTTTCAAATATTAAGAATTGCAGTTTATAAATCTAGAATATGGGTATGAAGCTGATAAATGAAGAGAATACTGTTTATATTTACAACTGAGGCTGAATTGCCTGGCGTTTTCTGAATGGCACAGTTTATATCTAGGAGATTCCTGTGTATACTTTCAGGAAAACTGTCTACTTTTGGTAATACTCTTAAAATACACAATGATAGTCCCCGAAATGATTAGAAACATGTGAGAAACACTTTAAATAGGGGTAAAAGAGCCGTTCTATCCTGATGACCTAGTTCAATCACCGAGATTAGAGGTAGAAAACTCTAAAAATGAAGAGAGTAATGATAATGTTTACAATTCCGGCTACTCTAGATGGTGTTTTTCCACAGAAAGTGCTTCCAACGTTATGAATTGCTGTTTAGAAGCTCAGAATATGTGTATGAGGATGATAAATGAAGAGAATACTGTTTATATTTACAGGTGATTCTTATTAGAGTGGCGTTTTCTGAATGGCTCAATTTAAACCTTTAAGATTCCTGGGTATACTTCTAGGAAACTGTCTACTTTTCCGTAAAAACGCTTAACATACACAATGATAGTCCCGAGAAATGATTAGAAACATGTAAGAAACACTTGAAATGCTGGTCCATAGAGCTGTTCTATCTTTATGTTCATGTTCAATCACGGAGATTAGAGGTAGAATGCTGCGAAATGACGAGAGTACAGATAATGTTTACCATTCTGGCTAATTTAGATGATGTTTTTCCAAAGAAGTGCTTTCAAATATTGAGAATTTCCATTTATAATGCTCAGAATATGTGTGAAGCTGATAAATGAAGAGAATACTGTTTATATTTACAGTTGACTAGGATTAGACTAGCGTTTTCTGAATGAAACACTTTAAATCTTGAAGATTCATGTATATACTTCTGGGAAAACTGTCTAATTTTGAAAAACTGTAAAAATACACAATGATAGTCCTGGGAAATGATTAGAAACATGTAGGAAACACTTTGAATGGTGGTACATAGAGCCGTTCTATCTTTATGTTCATGTTCAATCACGGAGATTAGAGGTAGAATGCTGCGAAATGAAATTCTGGCTACATTAGATAATGTTTTTCCAAAGAAAGTGCTTTCAAATATTAAGAATTTCCATTTATAAAGCTCAGAATATATGTGAAGCTGATAAATGAAGAGAATACTGTTTATATTTACAGGTGATTATGATTAGACTGGCGTTTACTGAATGGCTCAATTTAAACCCTTAAGATTCCTGGGTATACTTCTAGGAAAACTGTCTACTTTTCGTAAAACGCTTAACATACACAATGATAGTCCCGAGAAATGATTAGAAACATGTAAGAAACACTTGAAATGCTGGTACATAGAGCTGTTCTATCTTTATGTTCATGTTCAATCACGGAGATTAGAGGTAGAATGCTGCGAAATGACGAGAGTACAGATAATGCTTACCATTCTGGCTAATTTAGATGATGTTTTTCCAAAGAAAGTGCTTTCAAATATTGAGAATTTCCATTTATAAAGCTCAGAATATGTGTGAAGCTGATAAATGAAAAGAATACTGTTTATATTTACAGTTGACTATGATTAGACTGGCGTTTTCTGAATGAAGCACTTAAAATCCTGAAGATTCATGTATATACTTCTGGGAAAACTGTCTAATTTTGAAAAACTGTAAAAATACACAATGATAGTCCTGGGAAATGATTAGAAACATGTAGGAAACACTTGAAATGCTGGTACATAGCGCTGTTCTCTGTTTATATTCATGTTCAATCACGGAGATTAGAGATAGAATGCTGCATAATGACGAGAGTACAGATAATGTTTACCATTCTGGCTACTTTAGATGATGTATTTCCGAAGAATGAGCTTTCAAATATTAAGAATTGCAGTTTATAAATCTAGAATATGGGTATGAAGCTGACAAATGAAGAGAATACTGTTTATATTTACAACTGAGGCTGAATTGCCTGGCGTTTTCTGAATGGCACAGTTTATATCTAGGAGATTCCTGTGTATACTTTCAGGAAAACTGTCTACTTTTGGTAATACTCTTAAAATACACAATGATAGTCCCCGAAATGATTAGAAACATGTGAGAAACACTTTAAATAGGGGTAAATAGAGCCGTTCTATCCTGATGACCTAGTTCAATCACCGAGATTAGAGGTAGAAAACTCTAAAAATGAAGAGAGTAATGATAATGTTTACAATTCCGGCTACTCTAGATGGTGTTTTTCCACAGAAAGTGCTTCCAACGTTATGAATTGCTGTTTAGAAGCTCAGAATATGTGTATGAGGATGATAAATGAAGAGAATACTGTTTATATTTACAGGTGATTCTGATTAGACTGGCGTTTTCTGAATGGCTCAATTTAAACCTTTAAGATTCCTGGGTATACTTCTAGGAAAACTGTCTACTTTTCGTAAAACGCTTAACATACACAATGATAGTCCCGAGAAATGATTAGAAACATGTAAGAAACACTTGAAATGCTGGTACATAGAGCTGTTCTATCTTTATGTTCATGTTCAATCACGGAGATTAGAGGTAGAATGCTGCGAAATGACGAGAGTACAGATAATGTTTACCATTCTGGCTAATTTAGATGATGTTTTTCTAAAGAAAGTGCTTTCAAATATTAAGAATTTCCATTTATAAAGCTCAGAATATGTGTGAAGCTGATAAATGAAGAGAATACTGTTTATATTTACAGTTGACTATGATTAGACTGGCGTTTTCTGAATGAAACACTTTAAATCTTGAAGATTCATGTATATACTTCTGTGAAAACTGTCTAATTTTGAAAAACTGTAAAAATACACAATGATAGTCCTGGGAAATGATTAGAAACATGTAGGAAACACTTGAAATGCTGGTACATAGAGCCGTTCTATATTTATGTTCATGTTCAATCACGGAGATTAGAGGTAGAATGCTGCGAAATGACGAGAGTACAGATAATTTTTACCATTCTGGCTACATTAGATAATGTTTTTCCAAAGAAAGTGCTTTCAAATATTAAGAATTTCCATTTATAAAGCTCAGAATATGTGTGAAGCTGATAAATGAAGAGAATACTGTTTATATTTACAGGTGATTATGATTAGACTGGCGTTTACTGAATGACTCAATTTAAACCTTGAAGATTCCTATAAATACTTGTAGGAAAACTGTCTACCTTTGGTAAAACTCTTCACATACACAATGATAGTCCCCGAAATGATTAGAAACATGTGAGAAACACTTTAAATAGGGGTAAATAGAGCCGTTCTATCCTGATGACCTAGTTCAATCACCGAGATTAGAGGTAGAGAACTCTAAAAATGAAGAGAGTAATGATAATGTTTACAATTCCGGCTACTCTAGATGGTGTTTTTCCACAGAAAGTGCTTCCAACGTTATGAATTGCTGTTTAGAAGCTCAGAATATGTGTATGAGTATGACAAATGAAGAGAATACTGTTTGTATTTACAGGTGATTCTGATTAGACTGGCGTTTTCTGAATGGCTCAATTTAAACCTTTAAGATTCCTGGGTATACTTCTAGGAAAACTGTCTACTTTTCGTAAAACGCTTAACATACACAATGATAGTCCCGAGAAATGATTAGAAACATGTAAGAAACACTTGAAATGCTGGTACATAGAGCTGTTCTATCTTTATGTTCATGTTCAATCGGTGAGATTAGAGGTAGAATGCTGCGAAATGACGAGAGTACAGATAATGTTTACCATTCTGGCTACTTTAGATGATGTTTTTCCAAAGAAAGTGCTTTCAAATATTGAGAATTTCCATTTATAAAGCTCAGAATATGTGTGAAGCTGATAAATGAAGAGAATACTGTTTATATTTACAGTTGACTATGATTAGACTGGCGTTTTCTGAATGAAACACTTTAAATCTTGAAGATTCATGTATATACTTCTGGGAAAACTGTCTAATTTTGAAAAACTGTAAAAATACACAATGATAGTCCTGGGAAATGATTAGAAACATGTAGGAAACACTTGAAATGCTGGTACATAGAGCCGTTCTATCTTTATGTTCATGTTCAATCACGGAGATTAGAGGTAGAATGCTGCGAAATGACGAGAGTACAGATAATTTTTACCATTCTGGCTACATTAGATAATGTTTTTCCAAAGAAAGTGCTTTCAAATATTAAGAATTTCCATTTATAAAGCTCAGAATATGTGTGAAGCTGATAAATGAAGAGAATACTGTTTATATTTACAGGTGATTATGATTAGACTGGCGTTTACTGAATGACTCAATTTAAACCTTGAAGATTCCTATAAATACTTGTAGGAAAACTGTCTACCTTTGGTAAAACTCTTCACATACACAATGATAGTCCCGAGAAATGATTAGAAACATGTAAGAAACTCTTGAAATGCTGGTACATAGCGCTGTTCTCTGTTTATATTCATGTTCAATCACGGAGATTAGAGATAGAATGCTGCATAATGACGAGAGTACAGATAATGTTTACCATTCTGGCTACTTTAGATGATGTATTTCCGAAGAATGAGCTTTCAAATATTAAGAATTGCAGTTTATAAAGCTAGAATATGGGTATGAAGCTGATAAATGAAGAGAATACTGTTTATATTTACAACTTAGGCTGAATTGCCTGGCGTTTTCTGAATGGCACAGTTTATATCTGGAGACTCCTGTGTATACTTTCAGGAAAACTGTCTACTTTTGGTAATACTCTTAAAATACACAATGATAGTCCCCGAAATGATTAGAAACATGTGAGAAACACTTTAAATAGGGGTAAATAGAGCCGTTCTATCCTGATGACCTAGTTCAATCACCGAGATTAGAGGTAGAGAACTCTAAAAATGAAGAGAGTAATGATAATGTTTACAATTCCGGCTACTCTAGATGGTGTTTTTCCACAGAAAGTGCTTCCAACGTTATGAATTGCTGTTTAGAAGCTCAGAATATGTGTATGAGTATGACAAATGAAGAGAATACTGTTTGTATTTACAGGTGATTCTGATTAGACTGGCGTTTTCTGAATGGCTCAATTTAAACCTTTAAGATTCCTGGGTATACTTCTAGGAAAACTGTCTACTTTTCGTAAAACGCTTAACATACACAATGATAGTCCCGAGAAATGATTAGAAACATGTAAGAAACACTTGAAATGCTGGTACATAGAGCTGTTCTATCTTTATGTTCATGTTCAATCGGTGAGATTAGAGGTAGAATGCTGCGAAATGACGAGAGTACAGATAATGTTTACCATTCTGGCTACTTTAGATGATGTTTTTCCAAAGAAAGTGCTTTCAAATATTGAGAATTTCCATTTATAAAGCTCAGAATATGTGTGAAGCTGATAAATGAAGAGAATACTGTTTATATTTACAGTTGACTATGATTAGACTGGCGTTTTCTGAATGAAACACTTTAAATCTTGAAGATTCATGTATATACTTCTGGGAAAACTGTCTAATTTTGAAAAACTGTAAAAATACACAATGATAGTCCTGGGAAATGATTAGAAACATGTAGGAAACACTTTGAATGGTGGTACATAGAGCTGTTCTATCTTTATGTTCATGTTCAATCACGGAGATTAGAGGTAGAATGCTGCGAAATGACGAGAGTACAGATAATTTTTACCATTCTGGCTACATTAGATAATGTTTTTCCAAAGAAAGTGCTTTCAAATATTAAGAATTTCCATTTATAAAGCTCAGAATATGTGTGAAGCTGATAAATGAAGAGAATACTGTTTATATTTACAGTTGACTATGATTAGACTGGCGTTTTCTGAATGAAACACTTTAAATCTTGAAGATTCATGTATATACTTCTGGGAAAACTGTCTAATTTTGAAAAACTGTAAAAATACACAATGATAGTCCTGGAAAATGATTAGAAACATGTAGGAAACACTTGAAATGCTGGTACATAGAGCCGTTCTATCTTTATGTTCATGTTCAATCACGGAGATTAGAGGTAGAATGCTGCGAAATGACGAGAGTACAGATAATTTTTACCATTCTGGCTACATTAGATAATGTTTTTCCAAAGAAAGTGCTTTCAAATATTGAGAATTTCCATTTATAAAGCTCAGAATATGTGTGAAGCTGATAAATGAAGAGAATACTGTTTATATTTACAGTTGACTATGATTAGACTGGCGTTTTCTGAATGAAGCACTTTAAATCCTGAAGATTCATGTATATACTTCTGGGAAAACTGTCTAATTTTGAAAAACTGTAAAAATACACAATGATAGTCCTGGGAAATGATTAGAAACATGTAGGAAACACTTGAAATGCTGGTACATAGCGCTGTTCTCTGTTTATATTCATGTTCAATCACGGAGATTAGAGATAGAATGCTGCATAATGACGAGAGTACAGATAATGTTTACCATTCTGGCTACTTTAGATGATGTATTTCCGAAGAATGAGCTTTCAAATATTAAGAATTGCAGTTTATAAAGCTAGAATATGGGTATGAAGCTGATAAATGAAGAGAATACTGTTATATTTACAACTGAGTCTGAATTGCCTGGCGTTTTCTGAATGGCACAGTTTATATCTAGGAGATTCCTGTGTATACTTTCAGGAAAACTGTCTACTTTTGGTAATACTCTTAAAATACACAATGATAGTCCCCGAAATGATTAGAAACATGTGAGAAACACTTTAAATAGGGGTAAATAGAGCCGTTCTATCCTGATGACCTAGTTCAATCACCGAGATTAGAGGTAGAAAACTCTAAAAATGAAGAGAGTAATGATAATGTTTACAATTCCGGCTACTCTAGATGGTGTTTTTCCACAGAAAGTGCTTCCAACGTTATGAATTGCTGTTCAGAAGCTCAGAATATGTGTATGAGGATGATAAATGAAGAGAATACTGTTTATATTTACAGGTGATTCTGATTAGACTGGCGTTTTCTGAATGGCTCAATTTAAACCTTTAAGATTCCTGGGTATACTTCTAGGAAAACTGTCTACTTTTCGTAAAACGCTTAACATACACAATGATAGTCCCGAGAAATGATTAGAAACATGTAAGAAACACTTGAAATGCTGGTACATAGAGCTGTTCTATCTTTATGTTCATGTTCAATCGGTGAGATTAGAGGTAGAATGCTGCGAAATGACGAGAGTACAGATAATGTTTACCATTCTGGCTACTTTAGATGATGTTTTTCCAAAGAAAGTGCTTTCAAATATTGAGAATTTCCATTTATAAAGCTCAGAATATGTGTGAAGCTGATAAATGAAGAGAATACTGTTTATATTTACAGTTGACTATGATTAGACTGGCGTTTTCTGAATGAAACACTTTAAATCTTGAAGATTCATGTATATACTTCTGGGAAAACTGTCTAATTTTGAAAAACTGGAAAAATACACAATGATAGTCCTGGGAAATGATTAGAAACATGTAGGAAACACTTTAATGGTGGTACATAGAGCCGTTCTATCTTTATGTTCATGTTCAATCACGGAGATTAGAGGTAGAATGCTGCGAAATGACGAGAGTACAGATAATTTTTACCATTCTGGCTACATGAGATAATGTTTTTCCAAAGAAAGTGCTTTCAAATATTAAGAATTTCCATTTATAAAGCTCAGAATATATGTGAAGCTGATAAATGAAGAGAATACTGTTTATATTTACAGGTGATTATGATTAGACTGGCGTTTACTGAATGACTCAATTTAAACCTTGAAGATTCCTATAAATACTTGTAGGAAAACTGTCTACCTTTGGTAAAACTCTTCACATACACAATGATAGTCCCGAGAAATGATTAGAAACATGTAAGAAACACTTGAAATGCTGGTACATAGCGCTGTTCTCTGTTTATATTCATGTTCAATCACGGAGATTAGAGATAGAATGCTGCATAATGACGAGAGTACAGATAATGTTTACCATTCTGGCTACTTTAGATGATGTATTTCCGAAGAATGAGCTTTCAAATATTAAGAATTGCAGTTTATAAAGCTAGAATATGGGTATGAAGCTGATAAATGAAGAGAATACTGTTTATATTTACAACTGAGGCTGAATTGCCTGGCGTTTTCTGAATGGCACAGTTTATATCTAGGAGATTCCTGTGTATACTTTCAGGAAAACTGTCTACTTTTGGTAATACTCTTAAAATACACAATGATAGTCCCCGAAATGATTAGAAACATGTGAGAAACACTTTAAATAGGGGTAAATAGAGCCGTTCTATCCTGATGACCTAGTTCAATCACCGAGATTAGAGGTAGAGAACTCTAAAAATGAAGAGAGTAATGATAATGTTTACAATTCCGGCTACTCTAGATGGTGTTTTTCCACAGAAAGTGCTTCCAACGTTATGGATTGCTGTTTAGAAGCTCAGAATATGTGTATGAGTATGATAAATGAATAGAATACTGTTTATATTTACAGGTGATTCTGATTAGACTGGCGTTTTCTGAATGGCTCAATTTAAACCTTTAAGATTCCTGGGTATACTTCTAGGAAAACTGTCTACTTTTCGTAAAAGGCTTAACATACACAATGATAGTACCGAGAAATGATTAGAAACATGTAAGAAACACTTGAAATGCTGGTACATAGAGCTGTTCTATCTTTATGTTCATGTTCAATCACGGAGATTAGAGGTAGAATGCTGCGAAATGACGAGAGTACAGATAATGCTTACCATTCTGGCTAATTTAGATGATGTTTTTCCAAAGAAAGTGCTTTCAAATATTGAGAATTTCCATTTATAAAGCTCAGAATATGTGTGAAGCTGATAAATGAAGAGAATACTGTTTATATTTACAGTTGACTATGATTAGACTGGCGTTTTCTGAATGAAGCACTTTAAATCCTGAAGATTCATGTATATACTTCTGGGAAAACTGTCTAATTTTGAAAAACTGTAAAAATACACAATGATAGTCCTGGGAAATGATTAGAAACATGTAGGAAACACTTGAAATGCTGGTACATAGCGCTGTTCTCTGTTTATATTCATGTTCAATCACGGAGATTAGAGATAGAATGCTGCATAATGACGAGAGTACAGATAATGTTTACCATTCTGGCTACTTTAGATGATGTTTTTCCAAAGAAAGTGCTTTCAAATATTGAGAATTTCCATTTATAAAGCTCAGAATATGTGTGAAGCTGATAAATGAAGAGAATACTGTTTATATTTACAGGTGATTATGATTAGACTGGCATTTACTGAATGACTCAATTTAAACCTTGAAGATTCCTATAAATACTTGTAGGAAAACTGTCTACCTTTGGTAAAACTCTTCACATACACAATGATAGTCCCGAGAAATGATTAGAAACATGTAAGAAACACTTGAAATGCTGGTACATAGCGCTGTTCTCTGTTTATATTCATGTTCAATCACGGAGATTAGAGATAGAATGCTGCATAATGACGAGAGTACAGATAATGTTTACCATTCTGGCTACTTTAGATGATGTATTTCCGAAGAATGAGCTTTCAAATATTAAGAATTGCAGTTTATAAAGCTAGAATATGGGTATGAAGCTGATAAATGAAGAGAATACTGTTTATATTTACAACTTAGGCTGAATTGCCTGGCGTTTTCTGAATGGCACAGTTTATATCTAGGAGATTCCTGTGTATACTTTCAGGAAAACTGTCTACTTTTGGTAATACTCTTAAAATACACAATGATAGTCCCCGAAATGATTAGAAACATGTGAGAAACACTTTAAATAGGGGTAAATAGAGCCGTTCTATCCTGATGACCTAGTTCAATCACCGAGATTAGAGGTAGAGAACTCTAAAAATGAAGAGAGTAATGATAATGTTTACAATTCCGGCTACTCTAGATGGTGTTTTTCCACAGAAACTGCTTCCAACATTATGAATTGCTGTTTTGAAGCTCAGAATATGTGTATGAGGCTGATAAATGAAGAGAATACTGTTTATATTTACAGGTGATTCTGATTAGACTGGCGTTTTCTGAATGGCTCAATTTAAACCTTTAAGATTCCTGGGTATACTTCTAGGAAAACTGTCTACTTTTCGTAAAACGCTTAACATACACAATGATAGTCCCGAGATATGATTAGAAACATGTAAGAAACACTTGAAATGCTGGTACATAGAGCTGTTCTATCTTTATGTTCATGTTCAATCAGTGAGATTAGAGGTAGAATGCTGCGAAATGCCGAGAGTACAGATAATGTTTACCATTCTGGCTACTTTAGATGATGTTTTTCCAAAGAAAGTGCTTTCAAATATTGAGAATTTCCATTTATAAAGCTCAGAATATGTGTGAAGCTGATAAATGAAGAGAATACTGTTTATATTTACAGTTGACTATGATTAGACTGGCGTTTTCTGAATGAAACCCTTTAAATCTTGAAGATTCATGTATATACTTCTGGGAAAACTGTCTAATTTTGAAAAACTGTAAAAATACACAATGATAGTCCTGGGAAATGATTAGAAACATGTAGGAAACACTTTGAATGGTGGTACATAGAGCCGTTCTATCTTTATGTTCATGTTCAATCACGGAGATTAGAGGTAGAATGCTGCGAAATGAGGAGAGTACAGATAATTTTTACCATTCTGGCTACATTAGATAATGTTTTTCCAAAGAAAGTGCTTTCAAATATTAAGAATTTCCATTTATAAAGCTCAGAATATGTGTGAAGCTGATAAATGAAGAGAATACTGTTTATATTTACAGTTGACTATGATTAGACTGGCGTTTTCTGAATGAAACACTTTAAATCTTGAAGATTCATGTATATACTTCTGGGAAAACTGTGTAATTTTGAAAAACTGTAAAAATACACAATGATAGTCCTGGGAAATGATTAGAAACATGTAGGAAACACTTGAAATGCTGGTACATAGAGCCGTTCTATCTTTATGTTCATGTTCAATCACGGAGATTAGAGGTAGAATGCTGCGAAATGACGAGAGTACAGATAATTTTTACCATTCTGGCTACATTAGATAATGTTTTTCCAAAGAAAGTGCTTTCAAATATTAAGAATTTCCATTTATAAAGCTCAGAATATGTGTGAAGCTGATAAATGAAGAGAATACTGTTTATATTTACAGTTGACTATGATTAGACTGGCGTTTTCTGAATGAAACTCTTTAAATCTTGAAGATTCATGTATATACTTCTGGGAAAACTGTCTAATTTTGAAAAACTGTAAAAATACACAATGATAGTCCTGGGACATAATTAGAAACATGTAGGAAACACTTGAAATGCTGGTACATAGAGCCGTTCTATCTTTATGTTCATGTTCAATCACGGAGATTAGAGGTAGAATGCTGCGAAATGACGAGAGTACAGATAATTTTTACCATTCTGGCTACATTAGATAATGTTTTTCCAAAGAAAGTGCTTTCAAATATTAAGAATTTCCATTTATAAAGCTCAGAATATGTGTGAAGCTGATAAATGAAGAGAATACTGTTTATATTTACAGGTGATTATGATTAGACTGGCGTTTACTGAATGACTCAATTTAAACCTTGAAGATTCCTGTAAATACTTGTAGGAAAACTGTCTACCTTTGGTAAAACTCTTCACATACACAATGATAGTCCCGAGAAATGATTAGAAACATGTAAGAAACACTTGAAATGCTGGTACATAGCGCTGTTCTCTGTTTATATTCATGTTCAATCACGGAGATTAGAGATAGAATGCTGCATAATGACGAGAGTACAGATAATGTTTACCATTCTGGCTACTTTAGATGATGTATTTCCGAAGAATGAGCTTTCAAATATTAAGAATTGCAGTTTATAAAGCTAGAATATGGGTATGAAGCTGATAAATGAAGAGAATACTGTTTATATTTACAACTTAGGCTGAATTGCCTGGCGTTTTCTGAATGGCACAGTTTATATCTAGGAGATTCCTGTGTATACTTTCAGGAAAACTGTCTACTTTTGGTAATACTCTTAAAATACACAATGATAGTCCCCGAAATGATTAGAAACATGTGAGAAACACTTTAAATAGGGGTAAATAGAGCCGTTCTATCCTGATGACCTAGTTCAATCACCGAGATTAGAGGTAGAGAACTCTAAAAATGAAGAGAGTAATGATAATGTTTACAATTCCGGCTACTCTAGATGGTGTTTCTCCACAGAAAGTGCTTCCAACGTTATGGATTGCTGTTTAGAAGCTCAGAATATGTGTATGAGTATGATAAATGAAGAGAATACTGTTTATATTTACAGGTGATTCTGATTAGACTGGCGTTTTCTGAATGGCTCAATTTAAACCTTTAAGATTCCTGGGTATACTTCTAGGAAAACTGTCTACTTTTCCTAAAACGCTTAACATACACAATGATAGTCCCGAGAAATGATTAGAAACATGTAAGAAACACTTGAAATGCTGGTACATAGAGCTGTTCTATCTTTATGTTCATGTTCAATCACGGAGATTAGAGGTACAATGCTGCGAAATGACGAGAGTACAGATAATGCTTACCATTCTGGCTAATTTAGATGATGTTTTTCCAAAGAAAGTGCTTTCAAATATTGAGAATTTCCATTTATAAAGCTCAGAATATGTGTGAAGCTGATAAATGAAGAGAATACTGTTTATATTTACAGTTGACTATGATTAGACTGGCGTTTTCTGAATGAAGCACTTTAAATCCTGAAGATTCATGTATATACTTCTGGGAAAACTGTCTAATTTTGAAAAACTGTAAAAATACACAATGATAGTCCTGGGAAATGATTAGAAACATGTAGGAAACACTTGAAATGCTGGTACATAGCGCTGTTCTCTGTTTATATTCATGTTCAATCATGGAGATTAGAGATAGAATGCTGCATAATGACGAGAGTACAGATAATGTTTACCATTCTGGCAACTTTAGATGATGTATTTCCGAAGAATGAGCTTTCAAATATTAAGAATTGCAGTTTATAAATCTAGAATATGGGTATGAAGCTGATAAATGAAGAGAATACTGTTTATATTTACAACTGAGGCTGAATTGCCTGGCGTTTTCTGAATGGCACAGTTTATATCTAGGAGATTCCTGTGTATACTTTCAGGAAAACTGTCTACTTTTGGTAATACTCTTAAAATACACAATGATAGTCCCCGAAATGATTAGAAACATGTGAGAAACACTTTAAATAGGGGTAAATAGAGCCGTTCTATCCTGATGACCTAGTTCAATCACCGAGATTAGAGGTAGAAAACTCTAAAAATGAAGAGAGTAATGATAATGTTTACAATTCCGGCTACTCTAGATGGTGTTTTTCCACAGAAAGTGCTTCCAACGTTATGAATTGCTGTTTAGAAGCTCCGAATATGTGTATGAGGATGATAAATGAAGAGAATACTGTTTATATTTACAGGTGATTCTGATTAGACTGGCGTTTTGTGAATGGCTCAATTTAAACCTTTAAGATTCCTGGGTATACTTCTAGGAAAACTGTCTACTTTTCGTAAAACGCTTAACATACACAATGATAGTCCCGAGAAATGATTAGAAACATGTAAGAAACACTTGAAATGCTGGTACATAGAGCTGTTCTATCTTTATGTTCATGTTCAATCACGGAGATTAGAGGTAGAATGCTGCGAAATGACGAGAGTACAGATAATGTTTACCATTCTGGCTAATTTAGATGATGTTTTTCCAAAGAAAGTGCTTTCAAATATTGAGAATTTCCATTTATAATGCTCAGAATATGTGTGAAGCTGATAAATGAAGAGAATACTGTTTATATTTACAGTTGACTAGGATTAGACTGGCGTTTTCTGAATGAAACACTTTAAATCTTGAAGATTCATGTATATACTTCTGGGAAAACTGTCTAATTTTGAAAAACTGTAAAAATACACAATGATAGTCCTGGGAAATGATTAGAAACATGTAGGAAAAACTTGAAATGCTGGTACATAGAGCCGTTCAATCTTTATGTTCATGTTCAATCACGGAGATTAGAGGTAGAATGCTGCGAAATGACGAGAGTACAGATAATTTTTACCATTCTGGCTACATTAGATAATGTTTTTCCAAATAAAGTGCTTTCAAATAATAAGAATTTCCATTTATAAAGCTCAGAATATGTGTGAAGCTGATAAATGAAGAGAATACTGTTTATATTTACAGGTGATTATGATTAGACTGGCGTTTACTGAATGACTCAATTTAAACCTTGAAGATTCCTATAAATACTTGTAGGAAAACTGTCTACCTTTGGTAAAACTCTTCACATACACAATGATAGTCCCGAGAAATGATTAGAAACATGTAAGAAACACTTGAAATGCTGGTACATAGCGCTGTTCTCTGTTTATATTCATGTTCAATCACGGAGATTAGAGATAGAATGCTGCATAATGACGAGAGTACAGATAATGTTTACCATTCTGGCTAATTTAGATGATGTATTTCCGAAGAATGAGCTTTCAAATATTAAGAATTGCAGTTTATAAAGCTAGAATATGGGTATGAAGCTGATAAATGAAGAGAATACTGTTTATATTTAAAACTTAGGCTGAATTGCCTGGCGTTTTCTGAATGGCACAGTTTATATCTAGGAGATTCCTGTGTATACTTTCAGGAAAACTGTCTACTTTTGGTAATACTCTTAAAATACACAATGATAGACCCCGAAATGATTAGAAACATGTGAGAAACACTTTAAATAGGGGTAAATAGAGCCGTTCTATCCTGATGACCTAGTTCAATCACCGAGATTAGAGGTAGAGAACTCTAAAAATGAAGAGAGTAATGATAATGTTTACAATTCCGGCTACTCTAGATGGTGTTTTTCCACAGAAAGTGCTTCCAACGTTATGGATTGCTGTTTAGAAGCTCAGAATATGTGTATGAGGATGATAAATGAAGAGAATACTGTTTATATTTACAGGTGATTCTGATTAGACTGGCGTTTTCTGAATGGCTCAATTTAAACCTTTAAGATTCCTGGGTATACTTCTAGGAAAACTGTCTACTTTTCGTAAAACGCTTAACATACACAATGATAGTCCCGAGAAATGATTAGAAACATGTAAGAAACACTTGAAATGCTGGTACATAGAGCTGTTCTATCTTTATGTTCATGTTCAATCACGGAGATTAGAGGTAGAATGCTGCGAAATGACGAGAGTACAGATAATGTTTACCATTCTGGCTAATTTAGATGATGTTTTTCCAAAGAAAGTGCTTTCAAATATTGAGAATTTCCATTTATAATGCTCAGAATATGTGTGAAGCTGATAAATGAAGAGAATACTGTTTATATTTACAGTTGACTAGGATTAGACTGGCGTTTTCTGAATGAAACACTTTAAATCTTGAAGATTCATGTATATACTTCTGGGAAAACTGTCTAATTTTGAAAAACTGTAAAAATACACAATGATAGTCCTGGGAAATGATTAGAAACATGTAGGAAACACTTTGAATGGTGGTACATAGAGCCGTTCTATCTTTATGTTCATGTTCAATCACGGAGATTAGAGGTAGAATGCTGCGAAATGACGAGAGTACAGATAATTTTTACCATTCTGGCTACATTAGATAATGTTTTTCCAAAGAAAGTGCTTTCAAATATTAAGAATTTCCATTTATAAAGCTCAGAATATGTGTGAAGCTGATAAATGAAGAGAATACTGTTTATATTTACAGTCGACTATGATTAGACTGGCGTTTTCTGAATGAAACACTTTAAATCTTGAAGATTCATGTATATACTTCTGGGAAAACTGTCTAATTTTGAAAAACTGTAAAAATACACAATGATAGTCCTGGGAAATGATTAGAAACATGTAGGAAAAACTTGAAATGCTGGTACATAGAGCCGTTCTATCTTTATGTTCATGTTCAATCACGGAGATTAGAGGTAGAATGCTGCGAAATGACGAGAGTACAGATAATTTTTACCATTCTGGCTACATTAGATAATGTTTTTCCAAAGAAAGTGCTTTCAAATATTAAGAATTTCCATTTATAAAGCTCAGAATATGTGTGAAGCTGATAAATGAAGAGAATACTGTTTATATTTACAGGTGATTATGATTAGACTGGCGTTTTCTGAATGGCTCAATTTAAACCTTTAAGATTCCTGGGTATACTTCTAGGAAAACTGTCTACTTTTCGTAAAACGCTTAACATACACAATGATAGTCCCGAGAAATGATTAGAAACATGTAAGAAACACTTGAAATGCTGGTACATAGAGCTGTTCTATCTTTATGTTCATGTTCAATCACGGAGATTAGAGGAAGAATGCTGCGAAATGACGAGAGTACAGATAATGCTTACCATTCTGGCTAATTTAGATGATGTTTTTCCAAAGAAAGTGCTTTCAAATATTGAGAATTTCCATTTATAAAGCTCAGAATATGTGTGAAGCTGATAAATGAAGAGAATACTGTTTATATTTACAGTTGACTATGATTAGACTGACGTTTTCTGAATGAAGCACTTTAATTCCTGAAGATTCATGTATATACTTCTGGGAAAACTGTCTAATTTTGAAAAACTGTAAAAATACACAATGATAGTCCTGGGAAATGATTAGAAACATGTAGGAAACACTTGAAATGCTGGTACATAGCGCTGTTCTCTGTTTATATTCATGTTCAATCACGGAGATTAGAGATAGAATGCTGCATAATGACGAGAGTACAGATAATGTTTACCATTCTGGCTACTTTAGATGATGTATTTCCGAAGAATGAGCTTTCAAATATTAAGAATTGCAGTTTATAAAGCTAGAATATGGGTATGAAGCTGATAAATGAAGAGAATACTGTTTATATTTACAACTGAGGCTGAATTGCCTGGCGTTTTCTGAATGGCACAGTTTATATCTAGGAGATTCCTGTGTATACTTTCAGGAAAACTGTCTACTTTTGGTAATACTCTTAAAATACACAATGATAGTCCCCGAAATGATTAGAAACATGTGAGAAACACTTTAAATAGGGGTAAATAGAGCCGTTCTATCCTGATGACCTAGTTCAATCACCGAGATTAGAGGTAGAAAACTCTAAAAATGAAGAGAGTAATGATAATGTTTACAATTCCGGCTACTCTAGATGGTGTTTTTCCACAGAAAGTGCTTCCAACGTTATGAATTGCTGTTTAGAAGCTCCGAATATGTGTATGAGGATGATAAATGAAGAGAATACTGTTTATATTTACAGGTGATTCTGATTAGACTGGCGTTTTCTGAATGGCTCAATTTAAACCTTTAAGATTCCTGGGTATACTTCTAGGAAAACTGTCTACTTTTCGTAAAACGCTTAACATACACAATGATAGTCCCGAGAAATGATTAGAAACATGTAAGAAACACTTGAAATGCTGGTACATAGAGCTGTTCTATCTTTATGTTCATGTTCAATCACGGAGATTAGAGGTAGAATGCTGCGAAATGACGAGAGTACAGATAATTTTTACCATTCTGGCTACATTAGATAATGTTTTTCCAAAGAAAGTGCTTTCAAATATTAAGAATTTCCATTTATAAAGCTCAGAATATGTGTGAAGCTGATAAATGAAGAGAATACTGTTTATATTTACAGTTGACTAGGATTAGACTGGCGTTTTCTGAATGAAACACTTTAAATCTTGAAGATTCATGTATATACTTCTGGGAAAACTGTCTAATTTTGAAAAACTGTAAAAATACACAATGATAGTCCTGGGAAATGATTAGAAACATGTAGGAAAAACTTGAAATGCTGGTACATAGAGCCGTTCAATCTTTATGTTCATGTTCAATCACGGAGATTAGAGGTAGAATGCTGCGAAATGACGAGAGTACAGATAATTTTTACCATTCTGGCTACATTAGATAATGTTTTTCCAAAGAAAGTGCTTTCAAATATTAAGAATTTCCATTTATAAAGCTCAGAATATGTGTGAAGCTGATAAATGAAGAGAATACTGTTTATATTTACAGGTGATTATGATTAGACTGGCGTTTACTGAATGACTCAATTTAAACCTTGAAGATTCCTATAAATACTTGTAGGAAAACTGTCTACCTTTGGTAAAACTCTTCACATACACAATGATAGTCCCGAGAAATGATTAGAAACATGTAAGAAACACTTGAAATGCTGGTACATAGCGCTGTTCTCTGTTTATATTCATGTTCAATCACGGAGATTAGAGATAGAATGCTGCATAATGACGAGAGTACAGATAATGTTTACCATTCTGGCTACTTTAGATGATGTATTTCCGAAGAATGAGCTTTCAAATATTAAGAATTGCAGTTTATAAAGCTAGAATATGGGTATGAAGCTGATAAATGAAGAGAATACTGTTTATATTTACAACTGAGGCTGAATTGCCTGGCGTTTTCTGAATGGCACAGTTTATATCTAGGAGATTCCTGTGTATACTTTCAGGAAAACTGTCTACTTTTGGTAATACTCTTAAAATACACAATGATAGTCCCCGAAATGATTAGAAACATGTGAGAAACACTTTAAATAGGGGTAAATAGAGCCGTTCTATCCTGATGACCTAGTTCAATCACCGAGATTAGAGGTAGAGAACTCTAAAAATGAAGAGAGTAATGATAATGTTTACAATTCCGGCTACTCTAGATGGTGTTTTTCCACAGAAAGTGCTTCCAACGTTATGGATTGCTGTTTAGAAGCTCAGAATATGTGTATGAGGATGATAAATGAAGAGAATACTGTTTATATTTACAGGTGATTCTGATTAGACTGGCGTTTTCTGAATGGCTCAATTTAAACCTTTAAGATTCCTGGGTATACTTCTAGGAAAACTGTCGACTTTTCGTAAAACGCTTAACATACACAATGATAGTCCCGAGAAATGATTAGAAACATGTAAGAAACACTTGAAATGCTGGTACATAGAGCTGTTCTATCTTTATGTTCATGTTCAATCACGGAGATTAGAGGTAGAATGCTGCGAAATGACGAGAGTACAGATAATGTTTACCATTCTGGCTAATTTAGATGATGTTTTTCCAAAGAAAGTGCTTTCAAATATTGAGAATTTCCATTTATAATGCTCAGAATATGTGTGAAGCTGATAAATGAAGAGAATAGTGTTTATATTTACAGTTGACTAGGATTAGACTGGCGTTTTCTGAATGAAACACTTTAAATCCTGAAGATTCATGTATATACTTCTGGGAAAACTGTCTAATTTTGAAAAACTGTAAAAATACACAATGATAGTCCTGGGAAATGATTAGAAACATGTAGGAAACACTTTGAATGGTGGTACATAGAGCCGTTCTATCTTTATGTTCATGTTCAATCACGGAGATTAGAGGTAGAATGCTGCGAAATGACGAGAGTACAGATAATTTTTACCATTCTGGCTACATTAGATAATGTTTTTCCAAAGAAAGTGCTTTCAAATATTAAGAATTTCCATTTATAAAGCTCAGAATATGTGTGAAGCTGATAAATGAAGAGAATACTGTTTATATTTACAGTCGACTATGATTAGACTGGCGTTTTCTGAATGAAACACTTTAAATCTTGAAGATTCATGTATATACTTCTGGGAAAACTGTCTAATTTTGAAAAACTGTAAAAATACACAATGATAGTCCTGGGAAATGATTAGAAACATGTAGGAAAAACTTGAAATGCTGGTACATAGAGCCGTTCTATCTTTATGTTCATGTTCAATCACGGAGATTAGAGGTAGAATGCTGCGAAATGACGAGAGTACAGATAATTTTTACCATTCTGGCTACATTAGATAATGTTTTTCCAAAGAAAGTGCTTTCAAATATTAAGAATTTCCATTTATAAAGCTCAGAATATGTGTGAAGCTGATAAATGAAGAGAATACTGTTTATATTTACAGGTGATTATGATTAGACTGGCGTTTTCTGAATGGCTCAATTTAAACCTTTAAGATTCCTGGGTATACTTCTAGGAAAACTGTCTACTTTTCGTAAAACGCTTAACATACACAATGATAGTCCCGAGAAATGATTAGAAACATGTTGAAACACTTGAAATGCTGGTACATAGAGCTGTTCTATCTTTATGTTCATGTTCAATCACGGAGATTAGAGGAAGAATGCTGCGAAATGACGAGAGTACAGATAATGCTTACCATTCTGGCTAATTTAGATGATGTTTTTCCAAAGAAAGTGCTTTCAAATATTGAGAATTTCCATTTATAAAGCTCAGAATATGTGTGAAGCTGATAAATGAAGAGAATACTGTTTATATTTACAGTTGACTATGATTAGACTGGCGTTTTCTGAATGAAGCACTTTAAATCCTGAAGATTCATGTATATACTTCTGGGAAAACTGTCTAATTTTGAAAAACTGTAAAAATACACAATGATAGTCCTGGGAAATGATTAGAAACATGTAGGAAACACTTGAAATGCTGGTACATAGCGCTGTTCTCTGTTTATATTCATGTTCAATCACGGAGATTAGAGATAGAATGCTGCATAATGACGAGAGTACAGATAATGTTTACCATTCTGGCTACTTTAGATGATGTATTTCCGAAGAATGAGCTTTCAAATATTAAGAATTGCAGTTTATAAATCTAGAATATGGGTATGAAGCTGATAAATGAAGAGAATACTGTTTATATTTACAACTGAGGCTGAATTGCCTGGCGTTTTCTGAATGGCACAGTTTATATCTAGGAGATTCCTGTGTATACTTTCAGGAAAACTGTCTACTTTTGGTAATACTCTTAAAATACACAATGATAGTCCCCGAAATGATTAGAAACATGTGAGAAACACTTTAAATAGGGGTAAATAGAGCCGTTCTATCCTGATGACCTAGTTCAATCACCGAGATTAGAGGTAGAAAACTCTAAAAATGAAGAGAGTAATGATAATGTTTACAATTCTGGCTACTCTAGATGGTGTTTTTCCACAGAAAGTGCTTCCAACGTTATGAATTGCTGTTTAGAAGCTCAGAATATGTGTATGAGGATGATAAATGAAGAGAATACTGTTTATATTTACAGGTGATTCTGATTAGACTGGCGTTTTCTGAATGGCTCAATTTAAACCTTTAAGATTCCTGGGTATACTTCTAGGAAAACTGTCTACTTTTCGTAAAACGCTTAACATACACAATGATATTCCCGAGAAATGATTAGAAACATGTAAGAAACACTTGAAATGCTGGTACATAGAGCTGTTCTATCTTTATGTTCATGTTCAATCACGGAGATTAGAGGTAGAATGCTGCGAAATGACGAGAGTACAGATAATGTTTACCATTCTGGCTAATTTAGATGATGTTTTTCCAAAGAAAGTGCTTTCAAATATTGAGAATTTCCATTTATAATGCTCAGAATATGTGTGAAGCTGATAAATGAAGAGAATACTGTTTATATTTACAGTTGACTAGGATTAGACTGGCGTTTTCTGAATGAAACACTTTAAATCTTGAAGATTCATGTATATACTTCTGGGAAAACTGTCTAATTTTGAAAAACTGTAAAAATACACAATGATAGTCCTGGGAAATGATTAGAAACATGTAGGAAACACTTTGAATGGTGGTACATAGAGCCGTTCTATCTTTATGTTCATGTTCAATCACGGAGATTAGAGGTAGAATGCTGCGAAATGACGAGAGTACAGATAATTTTTACCATTCTGGCTACATTAGATAATGTTTTTCCAAAGAAAGTGCTTTCAAATATTAAGAATTTCCATTTATAAAGCTCAGAATATGTGTGAAGCTGATAAATGAAGAGAATACTGTTTATATTTACAGTTGACTATGATTAGACTGGCGTTTTCTGAATGAAACACTTTAAATCTTGAAGATTCATGTATATACTTCTGGGAAAACTGTCTAATTTTGAAAAACTGTAAAAATACACAATGATAGTCCTGGGAAATGATTAGAAACATGTAGGAAAAACTTGAAATGCTGGTACATAGAGCCGTTCTATCTTTATGTTCATGTTCAATCACGGAGATTAGAGGTAGAATGCTGCGAAATGACGAGAGTACAGATAATTTTTACCATTCTGGCTACATTAGATAATGTTTTTCCAAAGAAAGTGCTTTCAAATATTAAGAATTTCCATTTATAAAGCTCAGAATATGTGTGAAGCTGATAAATGAAGAGAATACTGTTTATATTTACAGGTGATTATGATTAGACTGGCATTTACTGAATGACTCAATTTAAACCTTGAAGATTCCTATAAATACTTGTAGGAAAACTGTCTACCTTTGGTAAAACTCTTCACATACACAATGGTAGTCCCGAGAAATGATTAGAAACATGTAAGAAACACTTGAAATGCTGGTACATAGCGCTGTTCTCTGTTTATATTCATGTTCAATCACGGAGATTAGAGATAGAATGCTGCATAATGACGAGAGTACAGATAATGTTTACCATTCTGGCTACTTTAGATGATGTATTTCCGAAGAATGAGCTTTCAAATATTAAGAATTGCAGTTTATAAAGCTAGAATATGGGTATGAAGCTGATAAATGAAGAGAATACTGTTTATATTTACAACTTAGGCTGAATTGCCTGGCGTTTTCTGAATGGCACAGTTTATATCTAGGAGATTCCTGTGTATACTTTCAGGAAAACTGTCTACTTTTGGTAATACTCTTAAAATACACAATGATAGTCCCCGAAATGATTAGAAACATGTGAGAAACACTTTAAATAGGGGTAATTAGAGCCGTTCTATCCTGATGACCTAGTTCAATCACCGAGATTAGAGGTAGAGAACTCTAAAAATGAAGAGAGTAATGATAATGTTTACAATTCCGGCTACTCTAGATGGTGTTTTTCCACAGAAAGTGCTTCCAACGTTATGGATTGCTGTTTAGAAGCTCAGAATATGTGTATGAGTATGATAAATGAAGAGAATACTGTTTATATTTACAGGTGATTCTGATTAGACTGGCGTTTTCTGAATGGCTCAATTTAAACCTTTAAGATTCCTGGGTATACTTCTAGGAAAACTGTCTACTTTTCGTAAAACGCTTAACATACACAATGATAGTCCCGAGAAATGATTAGAAACATGTAAGAAACAGTTGAAATGCTGGTACATAGAGCTGTTCTATCTTTATGTTCATGTTCAATCACGGAGATTAGAGGTAGAATGCTGCGAAATGACGAGAGTACAGATAATGCTTACCATTCTGGCTAATTTAGATGATGTTTTTCCAAAGAAAGTGCTTTCAAATATTGAGAATTTCCATTTATAAAGCTCAGAATATGTGTGAAGCTGATAAATGAAGAGAATACTGTTTATATTTACAGTTGACTATGATTAGACTGGCGTTTTCTGAATGAAGCACTTTAAATCCTGAAGATTCATGTATATACTTCTGGGAAAACTGTCTAATTTTGAAAAACTGTAAAAATACACAATGATAGTCCTGGGAAATGATTAGAAACATGTAGGAAACACTTGAAATGCTGGTACATAGCGCTGTTCTCTGTTTATATTCATGTTCAATCACGGAGATTAGAGATAGAATGCTGCATAATGACGAGAGTACAGATAATGTTTACTATTCTGGCTACTTTAGATGATGTATTTCCGAAGAATGAGCTTTCAAATATTAAGAATTGCAGTTTATAAAGCTAGAATATGGGTATGAAGCTGATAAATGAAGAGAATACTGTTTATATTTACAACTGAGGCTGAATTGCCTGGCGTTTTCTGAATGGCACAGTTTATATCTAGGAGATTCCTGTGTATACTTTCAGGAAAACTGTCTACTTTTGGTAATACTCTTAAAATACACAATGATAGTCCCCGAAATGATTAGAAACATGTGAGAAACACTTTAAATAGGGGTAAATAGAGCCGTTCTAACCTGATGACATAGTTCAATCACCGAGATTAGAGGTAGAAAACTCTAAAAATGAAGAGAGTAATGATAATGTTTACAATTCCGGCTACTCTAGATGGTGTTTTTCCACAGAAAGTGCTTCCAACGTTATGAATTGCTGTTTAGAAGCTCAGAATATGTGTATGATGATAAATGAAGAGAATACTGTTTATATTTACAGGTGATTCTGATTAGACTGGCGTTTTCTGAATGGCACAATTTAAACCTTTAAGATTCCTGGGTATACTTCTAGGAAAACTGTCTACTTTTCGTAAAACGCTTAACATACACAATGATAGTCCCGAGAAATGATTAGAAACATGTAAGAAACACTTGAAATGCTGGTACATAGAGCTGTTCTATCTTTATGTTCATGTTCAATCACGGAGATTAGAGGTAGAATGCTGCGAAATGACGAGAGTACAGATAATGTTTACCATTCTGGCTAATTTAGATGATGTTTTTCCAAAGAAAGTGCTTTCAAATATTGAGAATTTCCATTTATAATGCTCAGAATATGTGTGAAGCTGATAAATGAAGAGAATACTGTTTATATTTACAGTTGACTAGGATTAGACTGGCGTTTTCTGAATGAAACACTTTAAATCTTGAAGATTCATGTATATACTTCTGGGAAAACTGTCTAATTTTGAAAAACTGTAAAAATACACAATGATAGTCCTGGGAAATGATTAGAAACATGTAGGAAACACTTTGAATGGTGGTACATAGAGCCGTTCTATCTTTATGTTCATGTTCAATCACGGAGATTAGAGGTAGAATGCTGCGAAATGACGAGAGTACAGATAATTTTTACCATTCTGGCTACATTAGATAATGTTTTTCCAAAGAAAGTGCTTTCAAATATTAAGAATTTCCATTTATAAAGCTCAGAATATGTGTGAAGCTGATAAATGAAGAGAATACTGTTTATATTTACAGTTGACTATGATTAGACTGGCGTTTTCTGAATGAAACACTTTAAATCTTGAAGATTCATGTATATACTTCTGGGAAAACTGTCTAATTTTGAAAAACTGTAAAAATACACAATGATAGTCCTGGGAAATGATTAGAAACATGTAGGAAAAACTTGAAATGCTGGTACATAGAGCCGTTCTATCTTTATGTTCATGTTCAATCACGGAGATTAGAGGTAGAATGCTGCGAAATGACGAGAGTACAGATAATTTTTACCATTCTGGCTACATTAGATAATGTTTTTCCAAAGTAAGTGCTTTCAAATATTAAGAATTTCCATTTATAAAGCTCAGAATATGTGTGAAGCTGATAAATGAAGAGAATACTGTTTATATTTACAGGTGATTATGATTAGACTGGCGTTTACTGAATGACTCAATTTAAACCTTGAAGATTCCTATAAATACTTGTAGGAAAACTGTCTACCTTTGGTAAAACTCTTCACATACACAATGATAGTCCCGAGAAATGATTAGAAACATGTAAGAAACACTTGAAATGCTGGTACATAGCGCTGTTCTCTGTTTATATTCATGTTCAATCACGGAGATTAGAGATAGAATGCTGCATAATGACGAGAGTACAGATAATGTTTACCATTCTGGCTACTTTAGATGATGTATTTCCGAAGAATGAGCTTTCAAATATTAAGAATTGCAGTTTATAAAGCTAGAATATGGGTATGAAGCTGATAAATGAAGAGAATACTGTTTATATTTACAACTTAGGCTGAATTGCCTGGCGTTTTCTGAATGGCACAGTTTATATCTAGGAGATTCCTGTGTATACTTTCAGGAAAACTGTCTACTTTTGGTAATACTCTTAAAATACACAATGATAGTCCCCGAAATGATTAGAAACATGTGAGAAACACTTTAAATAGGGGTAAATAGAGCCGTTCTATCCTGATGACCTAGTTCAATCACCGAGATTAGAGGTAGAGAACTCTAAAAATGAAGAGAGTAATGATAATGTTTACAATTCCGGCTACTCTAGATGGTGTTTTTCCACAGAAAGTTCTTCCAACGTTATGGATTGCTGTTTAGAAGCTCAGAATATGTGTATGAGTATGATAAATGAAGAGAATACTGTTTATATTTACAGGTGATTCTGATTAGACTGGCGTTTTCTGAATGGCTCAATTTAAACCTTTAAGATTCCTGGGTATACTTCTAGGAAAACTGTCTACTTTTCGTAAAACGCTTAACATACACAATGATAGTCCCGAGAAATGATTAGAAACATGTAAGAAACAGTTGAAATGCTGGTACATAGAGCTGTTCTATCTTTATGTTCATGTTCAATCACGGAGATTAGAGGTAGAATGCTGCGAAATGACGAGAGTACAGATAATGCTTACCATTCTGGCTAATTTAGATGATGTTTTTCCAAAGAAAGTGCTTTCAAATATTGAGAATTTCCATTTATAAAGCTCAGAATATGTGTGAAGCTGATAAATGAAGAGAATACTGTTTATATTTACAGTTGACTATGATTAGACTGGCGTTTTCTGAATGAAGCACTTTAAATCCTGAAGATTCATGTATATACTTCTGGGAAAACTGTCTAATTTTGAAAAACTGTAAAAATACACAATGATAGTCCTGGGAAATGATTAGAAACATGTAGGAAACACTTGAAATGCTGGTACATAGCGCTGTTCTCTGTTTATATTCATGTTCAATCACGGAGATTAGAGATAGAATGCTGCATAATGACGAGAGTACAGATAATGTTTACCATTCTGGCTACTTTAGATGATGTATTTCCGAAGAATGAGCTTTCAAATATTAAGAATTGCAGTTTATAAAGCTAGAATATGGGTATGAAGCTGATAAATGAGGAGAATACTGTTTATATTTACAACTGAGGCTGAATTGCCTGGCGTTTTCTGAATGGCACAGTTTATATCTAGGAGATTCCTGTGTATACTTTCAGGAAAACTGTCTACTTTTGGTAATACTCTTAAAATACACAATGATAGTCCCCGAAATGATTAGAAACATGTGAGAAACACTTTAAATAGGGGTAAATAGAGCCGTTCTATCCTGATGACCTAGTTCAATCACCGAGATTAGAGGTAGAAAACTCTAAAAATGAAGAGAGTAATGATAATGTTTACAATTCCGGCTACTCTAGATGGTGTTTTTCCACAGAAAGTGCTTCCAACGTTATGAATTGCTGTTTAGAAGCTCAGAATATGTGTATGATGATGATAAATGAAGAGAATACTGTTTATATTTACAGGTGATTCTGATTAGACTGGCGTTTTCTGAATGGCACAATTTAAACCTTTAAGATTTTTGGGTATACTTCTAGGAAAACTGTCTACTTTTCGTAAAACGCTTAACATACACAATGATAGTCCCGAGAAATGATTAGAAACATGTAAGAAACACTTGAAATGCTGGTACATAGAGCTGTTCTATCTTTATGTTCATGTTCAATCACGGAGATTAGAGGTAGAATGCTGCGAAATGACGAGAGTACAGATAATGTTTACCATTCTGGCTAATTTAGATGATGTTTTTCCAAAGAAAGTGCTTTCAAATATTGAGAATTTCCATTTATAATGCTCAGAATATGTGTGAAGCTGATAAATGAAGAGAATACTGTTTATATTTACAGTTGACTAGGATTAGACTGGCGTTTTCTGAATGAAACACTTTAAATCTTGAAGATTCATGTATATACTTCTGGGAAAACTGTCTAATTTTGAAAAACTGTAAAAATACACAATGATAGTCCTGGGAAATGATTAGAAACATGTAGGAAACACTTTGAATGGTGGTACATAGAGCCGTTCTATCTTTATGTTCATGTTCAATCACGGAGATTAGAGGTAGAATGCTGCGAAATGACGAGAGTACAGATAATTTTTACCATTCTGGCTACATTAGATAATGTTTTTCCAAAGAAAGTGCTTTCAAATATTAAGAATTTCCATTTATAAAGCTCAGAATATGTGTGAAGCTGATAAATGAAGAGAATACTGTTTATATTTACAGTTGACTATGATTAGACTGGCGTTTTCTGAATGAAACACTTTAAATCTTGAAGATTCATGTATATACTTCTGGGAAAACTGTCTAATTTTGAAAAACTGTAAAAATACACAATGATAGTCCCTGGGAAATGATTAGAAACATGTAGGAAAAACTTGAAATGCTGGTACATAGAGCCGTTCTATCTTTATGTTCATGTTCAATCACGGAGATTAGAGGTAGAATGCTGCGAAATGACGAGAGTACAGATAATTTTTACCATTCTGGCTACATTAGATAATGTTTTTCCAAAGAAAGTGCTTTCAAATATTAAGAATTTCCATTTATAAAGCTCAGAATATGTGTGAAGCTGATAAATGAAGAGAATACTGTTTATATTTACAGGTGATTATGATTAGACTGGCGTTT
>NW_027223878.1:0-72221 GCF_028538775.1 Myotis yumanensis
AAAACGGTAAACAGTACTCTAGTCATTTCACAGCTTTGTGAACTTCTCTTCAGTGTATTTACCTTGCCCGTTTTATAATAAGGTTCTTTTTACCTGTTCTTTAAGTGTTCCATATACATTTCTGAACTGTTTCATTATCTATTATGGTCAGTTCTAAGAGTAGGAACCACATTCACAGAGGGTTCTGCACTCTATTAGCTTGTATTCTGAAAGAATTTCAGTAGATTTTTAAAAACGCCATGGGATTGACTAGAGTTAAAACTATAATCAGTATTCTGGTCATTTCCCAGCAGTGTGAACCTGTTTTCAGTGTATTTACGCTGCCCAGTTATAATTAAGGTAGTAATAACTTGTAATACAATTGTTCCATATACTTTTATGGAGCCTTATAAGGTATATTATTGTGAATTCTAAGAGTAGTAACCACATTCACATAGTGTTCAGCGCCCTATTAGCTTGTATTCTGAAAGAATTTCAGTAGTTTCTTTAGAAACGCCATGGGATTGACTAGAGTTAAAACTGTAATCACTATACTGGTCATTTCCCAGCTGTGTGAACCTGTTTTCAGTGTATTTAGGCTGCCCGGGTTATAATTAAGGTAGTAATAACTTGTAATACAAGTGTTTCCATATATACAATTATGGAGCCTTATAATGTATACTATTGTTAATTCTAAGAGTAGGAACCACTTTCACATAGTGTTTTGAGCTCTATTCGCTTGAATTCTTAAAGATTTTCAGTAGTTTCTTTAGCAACTCCATAGGATTGACTCGAGTTAAAACTGTAAACAGTATACTCGTCATTTCCCAGCTGTTAGAACTTCTTTTCAGTGTATTTAACTTTCCCGTCTTATATTAAGGTTCTTTTTTCCTATAATTAAGTGTTCCATATTCATTTATGGAGTATTTCAGAGTCTCTTAAGGTGAATTCAGACAGTAGGAACCACATTCACATAGTGTTCCGAGGTTATCTTAGCTTGTATTCGTAAAGAATTTCAGTCGTTTTTTTAGTAATGCCATAGGTTTGACTGCAGTTAAACCTGAAGGCAGTATACTAATCATATCCCAGCTGTGTGAGCTTCTTTTCAATGTATTTACCTTGCCCGTTTAATATTAACGTTCTTTTCACCTGTAATTCAAGTGTTCCATATATATTTTTGTACTATTTCAGTGTCTATTATTGTGAATTCAAAGAGTAGTAACCACATTCACATAGTGTTTTGAGCACTATTAGCTTGAATTTTTAAAGATTTTCAGTAGTTTCTTTAGAAACTCCATAGGATTGACGGGAGTTTAAACTGTAAACAGGATTCTCGTCATTTTCCAGCTGTGTGAACTTCCTTCCAGTGTATTTACCTTGCCCTTTTTATAATAAAGTTCTTTCTACCTGTAATTCAAGTGTTCCATATCCATTTATGGACTATTTCAGTGTCTATTATTGTGAATTCTAAGAGTTGTATCCACATTAACATAGTGTTTTGAGCTCTATTAGCTTGTTTTCTAAAAGAATTTCAGTAATTTCTTCAGTAAGGCCACAGGTTTGACTGGAGTTAAAACTGTAAACAGTATACTCGTCATTTCCCAGCTGTGTGAAAGTGTTTTCAGTGTATTTACGCAGCCCGCTTTAAATTAAGGTAGTAATAACTTGTCATTCAAGTGTTCCATATATTCTTATGGAGTATTATCATTTATATTTCTGTGAATTCCAATAGTTGCAACCACATTCAAATAGTGTTCTGAGCTCTCTTAGCTTGTATTCTGAAAGAATTTCAGTAGTTTCTTTAGAAACGCCATGGGATTGACTAGAGTTAAAACTGTAATCAGTATACTGGTCATTTCCCAGCAGTGTGAACCTGTTTTCAGTGTATTTACGCTGCCCAGTTATAATTAAGGTAGTAATAACTTGTAATACAATTGTTCCATATACTTTTATGGAGCCTTATAAGGTATATTATTGTGAATTCTAAGAGTAGTAACCACATTCACATAGTGTTCAGCGCCCTATTAGCTTGTATTCTGAAAGAATTTCAGTAGTTTCTTTAGAAACGCCATGGGATTGACTAGAGTTAAAACTGTAATCACTATACTGGTCATTTCCCAGCTGTGTGAACCTGTTTTCAGTGTATTTAGGCTGCCCGGTTATAATTAAGGTAGTAATAACTTGTAATACAAGTGTTCCATATATACAATTATGGAGCCTTATAATGTATATTATTGTTAATTCTAAGAGTAGAAACCACTTTCACATAGTGTTTTGAGCTCTGTTCGCTTGAATTCTTAAAGATTTTCAGTAGTTTCTTTAGCAACTCCATAGGATTGACTCGAGTTAAAACTGTAAACAGTATACTCGTCATTTCCCAGCTGTTAGAACTTCTTTTCAGTGTATTTAACTTTCCCGTCTTATATTAAGGTTCTTTTTTCCTATAATTCAAGTGTTCCATATTCATTTATGGAGTATTTCAGAGTCTCTTAAGGTGAATTCAGACAGTAGGAACCACATTCACATAGTGTTCCGAGTTATCTTAGCTTGTATTCGTAAAGAATTTCAGTCGTTTTTTTAGTAATGCCATAGGTTTGACTGCAGTTAAACCTGAAGGCAGTATACTAATCATATCCCAGCTGTGTGAGCTTCTTTTCAATGTATTTACCTTGCCCGTTTAATATTAACGTTCTTTTCACCTGTAATTCAAGTGTTCCATATATACTTTTGTACTATTTCAGTGTCTATTATTGTGAATTCAAAGAGTAGTAACCACATTCACATAGTGTTTTGAGCACTATTAGCTTGAATTTTTAAAGATTTTCAGTAGTTTCTTTAGAAACTCCATAGGATTGACGGGAGTTTAAACTGTAAACAGGATTCTCGTCATTTTCCAGCTGTGTGAACTTCCTTCCAGTGTATTTACCTTGCCCTTTTTATAATAAAGTTTTTCTACCTGTAATTCAAGTGTTCCATATCCATTTATGGACTATTTCAGTGTCTATTATTGTGAATTCTAAGAGTTGTATCCACATTAACATAGTGTTTTGAGCTCTAGTAGCTTGTTTTCTTAAAGAATTTCAGTAATTTCTTCAGTAAGGCCACAGGTTTGACTGGAGTTAAAACTGTAAACAGTATACTCGTCATTTCCCAGCTGTGTGAAAGTGTTTTCAGTGTATTTACGCAGCCCGCTTTAAATTAAGGTAGTAATAACTTGTCATTCAAGTGTTCCATATATTCTTATGGAGTATTATCATTCATATTTCTGTGAATTCCAATAGTTGCAACCACATTCAAATAGTGTTCTGAGCTCTCTTAGCTTGTATTCTGAAAGAATTTCAGTAGTTTCTTTAGAAACGCCATGGGATTGACTAGAGTTAAAACTGTAATCAGTATACTGGTCATTTCCCAGCTGTGTGAACCTGTTTTCAGTGTATTTAGGCTGCCCGGTTATAAATAAGGTAGTAATAACTTGTAATACAAGTGTTCCATATACATTTATGGAGCATTATAATGTATATTATTGTGAATTCTAAGAGTAGGAACCACTTTCTCATAGTGTTTTGAGCTCTATTCGCTTGAATTCTTAAAGATTTTCAGTAGTTTCTTTAGCAACTCCATAGGATTGACTCGAGTTAAAACTGTAAACAGTATACTGTCATTTCCCAGCTGTTAGAACTTCTTTTCAGTGTATTTAACTTTCCCGTCTTATATTAAGGTTCTTTTTTCCTATAATTCAAGTGTTCCATATTCATTTATGGAGTATTTCAGAGTCTCTTAAGGTGAATTCAGACAGTAGGAACCACATTCACACAGTGTTCCGAGTTATCTTAGCTTGTATTCGTAAAGAATTTCAGTCGTTTTTTTAGTAATGCCATAGTTTTGACTGCAGTTAAAACTGAAGGCAGTATACTAATCATATCCCAGCTGTGTGAGCTTCTTTTCAATGTATTTACCTTGCCCGTTTAATATTAACGTTCTTTTCACCTGTAATTCAAGTGTTCCATATATACTTTTGTACTATTTCAGTGTCTATTATTGTGAATTCAAAGAGTAGTAACCACATTCACATAGTGTTTTGAGCACTATTAGCTTGAATTTTTAAAGATTTTCAGTAGTTTCTTTAGAAACTCCATAGGATTGACGGGAGTTTAAACTGTAAACAGGATTCTCGTCATTTTCCAGCTGTGTGAACTTCCTTCCAGTGTATTTACCTTGCCCTTTTTATAATAAAGTTCTTTCTACCTGTAATTCAAGTGTTCCATATCCATTTATGGACTATTTCAGTGTCTATTATTGTGAATTCTAAGAGTTGTATCCACATTAACATAGTGTTTTGAGCTCTAGTAGCTTGTTTTCTTAAAGAATTTCAGTAATTTCTTCAGTAAGGCCACAGGTTTGACTGGAGTTAAAACTGTAAACAGTATACTCGTCATTTCCCAGCTGTGTGAAAGTGTTTTCAGTGTATTTACGCAGCCCGCTTTAAATTAAGGTAGTAATAACTTGTCATTCAAGTGTTCCATATATTCTTATGGAGTATTAACATTTATATTTCTGTGAATTCCAATAGTTGCAACCACATTCAAATAGTGTTCTGAGCTCTCTTAGCTTGTATTCTGAAAGAATTTCAGTACTTTTTTTAGAAACACCATAGTTTTGAGTGGAGTCAAAACGGTAAACAGTACACTAGTCATTTCACAGCTTTGTGAACTTCTCTTCATTGTATTTACCTTGCCCGTTTTATAATAAGGTTCTTTTTACCTGTTCTTTAAGTGTTCCATATACATTTCTGAACTGTTTCATTATCTATTATGGTCAGTTCTAAGAGTAGGAACCACATTCACAGAGGGTTCTGCACTCTATTAGCTTGTATTCTGAAAGAATTTCAGTAGATTTTTAAAAACGCCATGGGATTGACTAGAGTTAAAACTATAATCAGTATTCTGGTCATTTCCCAGCAGTGTGAACCTGTTTTCAGTGTATTTACGCTGCCCAGTTATAATTAAGGTAGTAATAACTTGTAATACAATTGTTCCATATACTTTTATGGAGCCTTATAAGGTATATTATTGTGAATTCTAAGAGTAGTAACCACATTCACATAGTGTTCAGCGCCCTATTAGCTTGTATTCTGAAAGAATTTCAGTAGTTTCTTTAGAAACGCCATGGGATTGACTAGAGTTAAAACTGTAATCACTATACTGGTCATTTCCCAGCTGTGTGAACCTGTTTTCAGTGTATTTAGGCTGCCCGGTTATAATTAAGGTAGTAATAACTTGTAATACAAGTGTTCCATATATACAATTATGGAGCCTTATAATGTATACTATTGTTAATTCTAAGAGTAGGAACCACTTTCACATAGTGTTTTGAGCTCTATTCGCTTGAATTCTTAAAGATTTTCAGTAGTTTCTTTAGCACCTCCATAGGATTGACTCGAGTTAAAACTGTAAACAGTATACTTGTCATTTCCCAGCTGTTAGAACTTCTTTTCAGTGTATTTAACTTTCCCGTCTTATATTAAGGTTCTTTTTTCCTATAATTCAAGTGTTCCATATTCATTTATGGAGTATTTCAGAGTCTCTTAAGGTGAATTCAGACAGTAGGAACCACATTCACATAGTGTTCCGAGTTATCTTAGCTTGTATTCGTAAAGAATTTCAGTCGTTTTTTTAGTAATGCCATAGGTTTGACTGCAGTTAAACCTGAAGGCAGTATACTAATCATATCCCAGCTGTGTGAGCTTCTTTTCAATGTATTTACCTTGCCCGTTTAATATTAACGTTCTTTTCACCTGTAATTCAAGTGTTCCATATATATTTTTGTACTATTTCAGTGTCTATTATTGTGAATTCAAAGAGTAGTAACCACATTCACATAGTGTTTTGAGCACTATTAGCTTGAATTTTTAAAGATTTTCAGTAGTTTCTTTAGAAACTCCATAGGATTGACGGGAGTTTAAACTGTAAACAGGATTCTCGTCATTTTCCAGCTGTGTGAACTTCCTTCCAGTGTATTTACCTTGCCCTTTTTATAATAAAGTTCTTTCTACCTGTAATTCAAGTGTTCCATATCCATTTATGGACTATTTCAGTGTCTATTATTGTGAATTCTAAGAGTTGTATCCACATTAACATAGTGTTTTGAGCTCTATTAGCTTGTTTTCTAAAAGAATTTCAGTAATTTCTTCAGTAAGGCCACAGGTTTGACTGGAGTTAAAACTGTAAACAGTATACTCATCATTTCCCAGCTGTGTGAAAGTGTTTTCAGTGTATTTACGCAGCCCGCTTTAAATTAAGGTAGTAATAACTTGTCATTCAAGTGTTCCATATATTCTTATGGAGTATTATCATTTATATTTCTGTGAATTCCAATAGTTGCAACCACATTCAAATAGTGTTCTGAGCTCTCTTAGCTTGTATTCTGAAAGAATTTCAGTAGTTTCTTTAGAAACGCCATGGGATTGACTAGAGTTAAAACTGTAATCAGTATACTGGTCATTTCCCAGCAGTGTGAACCTGTTTTCAGTGTATTTACGCTGCCCAGTTATAATTAAGGTAGTAATAACTTGTAATACAATTGTTCCATATACTTTTATGGAGCCTTATAAGGTATATTATTGTGAATTCTAAGAGTAGTAACCACATTCACATAGTGTTCAGCGCCCTATTAGCTTGTATTCTGAAAGAATTTCAGTAGTTTCTTTAGAAACGCCATGGGATTGACTAGAGTTAAAACTGTAATCAGTATACTGGTCATTTCCCAGCTGTGTGAACCTGTTTTCAGTGTATTTAGGCTGCCCGGTTATAATTAAGGTAGTAATAACTTGTAATACAAGTGTTCCATATATACAATTATGGAGCCTTATAATGTATATTATTGTTAATTCTAAGAGTAGGAACCACTTTCACATAGTGTTTTGAGCTCTGTTCGCTTGAATTCTTAAAGATTTTCAGTAGTTTCTTTAGCAACTCCATAGGATTGACTCGAGTTAAAACTGTAAACAGTATACTCGTCATTTCCCAGCTGTTAGAACTTCTTTTCAGTGTATTTAACTTTCCCGTCTTATATTAAGGTTCTTTTTTCCTATAATTCAAGTGTTCCATATTCATTTATGGAGTATTTCAGAGTCTCTTAAGGTGAATTCAGACAGTAGGAACCACATTCACATAGTGTTCCGAGTTATCTTAGCTTGTATTCGTAAAGAATTTCAGTCGTTTTTTTAGTAATGCCATAGGTTTGACTGCAGTTAAACCTGAAGGCAGTATACTAATCATATCCCAGCTGTGTGAGCTTCTTTTCAATGTATTTACCTTGCCCGTTTAATATTAACGTTCTTTTCACCTGTAATTCAAGTGTTCCATATATACTTTTGTACTATTTCAGTGTCTATTATTGTGAATTCAAAGAGTAGTAACCACATTCACATAGTGTTTTGAGCACTATTAGCTTGAATTTTTAAAGATTTTCAGTAGTTTCTTTAGAAACTCCATAGGATTGACGGGAGTTTAAACTGTAAACAGGATTCTCGTCATTTTCCAGCTGTGTGAACTTCCTTCCAGTGTATTTACCTTGCCCTTTTTATAATAAAGTTCTTTCTACCTGTAATTCAAGTGTTCCATATCCATTTATGGACTATTTCAGTGTCTATTATTGTGAATTCTAAGAGTTGTATCCACATTAACATAGTGTTTTGAGCTCTAGTAGCTTGTTTTCTTAAAGAATTTCAGTAATTTCTTCAGTAAGGCCACAGGTTTGACTGGAGTTAAAACTGTAAACAGTATACTCGTCATTTCCCAGCTGTGTGAAAGTGTTTTCAGTGTATTTACGCAGCCCGCTTTAAATTAAGGTAGTAATAACTTGTCATTCAAGTGTTCCATATATTCTTATGGAGTATTATCATTTATATTTCTGTGAATTCCAATAGTTGCAACCACATTCAAATAGTGTTCTGAGCTCTCTTAGCTTGTATTCTGAAAGAATTTCAGTAGTTTCTTTAGAAACGCCATGGGATTGACTAGAGTTAAAACTGTAATCAGTATACTGGTCATTTCCCAGCTGTGTGAACCTGTTTTCAGTGTATTTAGGCTGCCCGGTTATAAATAAGGTAGTAATAACTTGTAATACAAGTGTTCCATATACATTTATGGAGCATTATAATGTATATTATTGTGAATTCTAAGAGTAGGAACCACTTTCTCATAGTGTTTTCAGCTCTATTCGCTTGAATTCTTAAAGATTTTCAGTAGTTTCTTTAGCAACTCCATAGGATTGACTCGAGTTAAAACTGTAAACAGTATACTGTCATTTCCCAGCTGTTAGAACTTCTTTTCAGTGTATTTAACTTTCCCGTCTTATATTAAGGTTCTTTTTTCCTATAATTCAAGTGTTCCATATTCATTTATGGAGTATTTCAGAGTCTCTTAAGGTGAATTCAGACAGTAGGAACCACATTCACACAGTGTTCCGAGTTATCTTAGCTTGTATTCGTAAAGAATTTCAGTCGTTTTTTTAGTAATGCCATAGTTTTGACTGCAGTTAAACCTGAAGGCAGTATACTAATCATATCCCAGCTGTGTGAGCTTCTTTTCAATGTATTTACCTTGCCCGTTTAATATTAACGTTCTTTTCACCTGTAATTCAAGTGTTCCATATATACTTTTGTACTATTTCAGTGTCTATTATTGTGAATTCAAAGAGTAGTAACCACATTCACATAGTGTTTTGAGCACTATTAGCTTGAATTTTTAAAGATTTTCAGTAGTTTCTTTAGAAACTCCATAGGATTGACGGGAGTTTAAACTGTAAACAGGATTCTCGTCATTTTCCAGCTGTGTGAACTTCCTTCCAGTGTATTTACCTTGCCCTTTTTATAATAAAGTTCTTTCTACCTGTAATTCAAGTGTTCCATATCCATTTATGGACTATTTCAGTGTCTATTATTGTGAATTCTAAGAGTTGTATCCACATTAACATAGTGTTTTGAGCTCTAGTAGCTTGTTTTCTTAAAGAATTTCAGTAATTTCTTCAGTAAGGCCACAGGTTTGACTGGAGTTAAAACTGTAAACAGTATACTCGTCATTTCCCAGCTGTGTGAAAGTGTTTTCAGTGTATTTACGCAGCCCGCTTTAAATTAAGGTAGTAATAACTTGTCATTCAAGTGTTCCATATATTCTTATGGAGTATTAACATTTATATTTCTGTGAATTCCAATAGTTGCAACCACATTCAAATAGTGTTCTGAGCTCTCTTAGCTTGTATTCTGAAAGAATTTCAGTACTTTTTTTAGAAACACCATAGTTTTGAGTGGAGTCAAAACGGTAAACAGTACACTAGTCATTTCACAGCTTTGTGAACTTCTCTTCATTGTATTTACCTTGCCCGTTTTATAATAAGGTTCTTTTTACCTGTTCTTTAAGTGTTCCATATACATTTCTGAACAGTTTCATTATCTATTATGGTCAGTTCTAAGAGTAGGAACCACATTCACAGAGGGTTCTGCACTCTATTAGCTTGTATTCTGAAAGAATTTCAGTAGATTTTTAAAAACGCCATGGGATTGACTAGAGTTAAAACTATAATCAGTATTCTGGTCATTTCCCAGCAGTGTGAACCTGTTTTCAGTGTATTTACGCTGCCCAGTTATAATTAAGGTAGTAATAACTTGTAATACAATTGTTCCATATACTTTTATGGAGCCTTATAAGGTATATTATTGTGAATTCTAAGAGTAGTAACCACATTCACATAGTGTTCAGCGCCCTATTAGCTTGTATTCTGAAAGAATTTCAGTAGTTTCTTTAGAAACGCCATGGGATTGACTAGAGTTAAAACTGTAATCACTATACTGGTCATTTCCCAGCTGTGTGAACCTGTTTTCAGTGTATTTAGGCTGCCCGGTTATAATTAAGGTAGTAATAACTTGTAATACAAGTGTTCCATATATACAATTATGGAGCCTTATAATGTATATTATTGTTAATTCTAAGAGTAGGAACCACTTTCACATAGTGTTTTGAGCTCTATTCGCTTGAATTCTTAAAGATTTTCAGTAGTTTCTTTAGCAACTCCATAGGATTGACTCGAGTTAAAACTGTAAACAGTATACTCGTCATTTCCCAGCTGTTAGAACTTCTTTTCAGTGTATTTAACTTTCCCGTCTTATATTAAGGTTCTTTTTTCCTATAATTCAAGTGTTCCATATTCATTTATGGAGTATTTCAGAGTCTCTTAAGGTGAATTCAGACAGTAGGAACCACATTCACATAGTGTTCCGAGTTATCTTAGCTTGTATTCGTAAAGAATTTCAGTCGTTTTTTTAGTAATGCCATAGGTTTGACTGCAGTTAAACCTGAAGGCAGTATACTAATCATATCCCAGCTGTGTGAGCTTCTTTTCAATGTATTTACCTTGCCCGTTTAATATTAACGTTCTTTTCACCTGTAATTCAAGTGTTCCATATATACTTTTGTATTATTTCAGTGTCTATTATTGTGAATTCAAAGAGTAGTAACCACATTCACATAGTGTTTTGAGCACTATTAGCTTGAATTTTTAAAGATTTTCAGTAGTTTCTTTAGAAACTCCATAGGATTGAGGGGGGTTTAAACTGTAAACAGGATTCTCGTCATTTTCCAGCTGTGTGAACTTCCTTCCAGTGTATTTACCTTGCCCTTTTTATAATAAAGTTCTTTCTACCTGTAATTCAAGTGTTCCATATCCATTTATGGACTATTTCAGTGTCTATTATTGTGAATTCTAAGAGTTGTATCCACATTAACATAGTGTTTTGAGCTCTAGTAGCTTGTTTTCTTAAAGAATTTCAGTAATTTCTTCAGTAAGGCCACAGGTTTGACTGGAGTTAAAACTGTAAACAGTATACTCGTCATTTCCCAGCTGTGTGAAAGTGTTTTCAGTGTATTTACGCAGCCCGCTTTAAATTAAGGTAGTAATAACTTGTCATTCAAGTGTTCCATATATTCTTATGGAGTATTATCATTTATATTTCTGTGAATTCCAATAGTTGCAACCACATTCAAATAGTGTTCTGAGCTCTCTTAGCTTGTATTCTGAAAGAATTTCAGTACTTTTTTTAGAAACACCATAGATTTGAGTGGAGTCAAAACGGTAAACAGTACACTAGTCATTTCACAGCTTTGTGAACTTCTCTTCAGTGTATTTACCTTGCCCGTTTTATAATAAGGTTCTTTTTACCTGTTTTTTAAGTGTTCCATATACATTTCTGAATTGTTTCATTATCTATTATGGTCAGTTCTAAGAGTAGGAACCACATTCACAGAGGGTTCTGCACTCTATTAGCTTGTATTCTGAAAGAATTTCAGTAGATTTTTAAAAACGCCATGGGATTGACTAGAGTTAAAACTATAATCAGTATTCTGGTCATTTCCCAGCAGTGTGAACCTGTTTTCAGTGTATTTACGATGCCCAGTTATAATTAAGGTAGTAATAACTTGTAATACAATTGTTCCATATACTTTTATGGAGCCTTATAAGGTATATTATTGTGAATTCTAAGAGTAGTAACCACATTCACATAGTGTTCAGCGCCCTATTAGCTTGTATTCTGAAAGAATTTCAGTAGTTTCTTTAGAAACGCCATGGGATTGACTAGAGTTAAAACTGTAATCACTATACTGGTCATTTCCCACCTGTGAACCTGTTTTCAGTGTATTTAGGCTGCCCGGTTATAATTAAGGTAGTAATAACTTGTAATACAAGTGTTCCATATATACAATTATGGAGCCTTATAATGTATATTATTGTTAATTCTAAGAGTAGGAACCACTTTCACATAGTGTTTTGAGCTCTATTCGCTTGAATTCTTAAAGATTTTCAGTAGTTTCTTTAGCAACTCCATAGGATTGACTCGAGTTAAAACTGTAAACAATATACTCGTCATTTCCCAGCTGTTAGAACTTCTTTTCAGTGTATTTAACTTTCCCGTCTTATATTAAGGTTCTTTTTTCCTATAATTCAAGTGTTCCATATTCATTTATGGAGTATTTCAGAGTCTCTTAAGGTGAATTCAGACAGTAGGAACCACATTCACATAGTGTTCCGAGTTATCTTAGCTTGTATTCGTAAAGAATTTCAGTCGTTTTTTTAGTAATGCCATAGGTTTGACTGCAGTTAAACCTGAAGGCAGTATACTAATCATATCCCAGCTGTGTGAGCTTCTTTTCAATGTATTTACCTTGCCTGTTTAATATTAACGTTCTTTTCACCTGTAATTCAAGTGTTCCATATATACTTTTGTACTATTTCAGTGTCTATTATTGTGAATTCAAAGAGTAGTAACCACATTCACATAGTGTTTTGAGCACTATTAGCTTGAATTTTTAAAGATTTTCAGTAGTTTCTTTAGAAACTCCATAGGATTGACGGGAGTTTAAACTGTAAACAGGATTCTCGTCATTTTCCAGCTGTGTGAACTTCCTTCCAGTGTATTTACCTTGCCCTTTTTATAATAAAGTTCTTTCTACCTGTAATTCAAGTGTTCCATATCCATTTATGGACTATTTCAGTGTCTATTATTGTGAATTCTAAGAGTTGTATCCACATTAACATAGTGTTTTGAGCTCTAGTAGCTTGTTTTCTTAGAGAATTTCAGTAATGTCTTCAGTAAGGCCACAGGTTTGACTGGAGTTAAAACTGTAAACAGTATACTCGTCATTTCCCAGCTGTGTGAAAGTGTTTTCAGTGTATTTACGCAGCCCGCTTTAAATTAAGGTAGTAATAACTTGTCATTCAAGTGTTCCATATATTCTTATGGAGTATTATCATTTATATTTCTGTGAATTCCAATAGTTGCAACCACATTCAAATAGTGTTCTGAGCTCTCTTAGTTTGTATTCTGAAAGAATTTCAGTACTTTTTTTAGAAACACCATAGATTTGAGTGGAGTCAAAACGGTAAACAGTACACTAGTCATTTCACAGCTTTGTGAACTTCTCTTCAGTGTATTTACCTTGCCCGTTTTATAATAAGGTTCTTTTTACCTGTTCTTTAAGTGTTCCATATACATTTCTGAACTGTTCCATTATCTATTATGGTCAGTTCTAAGAGTAGGAACCACATTCACAGAGGGTTCTGCACTCTATTAGCTTGTATTCTGAAAAATTTCAGTAGTTTTTTAAGAAAGGCCATGGGATTGACTAGAGTTAAAACTATAATCAGTATTCTGGTCATTTCCCAGCTGTGTGAACCTGTTTTCAGTGTATTTACGCTGCCCAGTTATAATTAAGGTAGTAATAACTTGTAATACAATTGTTCTATATTCTTTTATGGAGCCTTATAAGCTATATTATTGTGAATTCTAAGAGTAGTAACCACATTCACATAGTGTTCAGCGCCCTATTAGCTTGTATTCTGAAAAATTTCAGTAGTTTTTTAAGAAAGGCCATGGGATTGACTAGAGTTAAAACTGTAATCAGTATACTGGTCATTTCCCAGCTGTGTGAACCTGTTTTCAGTGTATTTAGGCTGCCCGGTTATAAATAGGGTAGTATTAACTTGTAATACAAGTGTTCCATATACATTTATGGAGCATTATAATGTATATTATTGTGAATTCTAAGAGTAGGAACCACTTTCTCATAGTGTTTTGAGCTCTATTCGCTTGAATTCTTAAAGATTTTCAGTAGTTTCTTTAGCAACTCCATAGGATTGACTCGAGTTAAAACTGTAAACAGTATACTCGTCATTTCCCAGCTGTTAGAACTTCTTTTCAGTGTATTTAACTTTCCCGTCTTATATTAAGGTTCTTTTTTCCTATAATTCAAGTGTTCCATATTCATTTATGGAGTATTTCAGAGTCTCTTAAGGTGAATTCAGACAGTAGGAACCACATTCACATAGTGTTCCGAGTTATCTTAGCTTGTATTCGTAAAGAATTTCAGTCGTTTTTTTAGTAATGCCATAGGTTTGACTGCAGTTAAACCTGAAGGCAGTATACTAATCATATCCCAGCTGTGTGAGCTTCTTTTCAATGTATTTACCTTGCCCGTTTAATATTAACGTTCTTTTCACCTGTAATTCGAGTGTTCCATATATACTTTTGTACTATTTCAGTGTCTATTATTGTGAATTCAAAGAGTAGTAACCACATTCACATAGTGTTTTGAGCACTATTAGCTTGAATTTTTAAAGATTTTCAGTAGTTTCTTTAGAAACTCCATAGGATTGACGGGAGTTTAAACTGTAAACAGGATTCTCGTCATTTTCCAGCTGTGTGAACTTCCTTCCAGTGTATTTACCTTGCCCTTTTTATAATAAAGTTCTTTCTACCTGTAATTCAAGTGTTCCATATCCATTTATGGACTATTTCAGTGTCTATTATTGTGAATTCTAAGAGTTGTATCCACATTAACATAGTGTTTTGAGCTCTAGTAGCTTGTTTTCTTAAAGAATTTCAGTAATTTCTTCAGTAAGGCCACAGGTTTGACTGGAGTTAAAACTGTAAACAGTATACTCGTCATTTCCCAGCTGTGTGAAAGTGTTTTCAGTGTATTTACGCAGCCCGCTTTAAATTAAGGTAGTAATAACTTGTCATTCAAGTGTTCCATATATTCTTATGGAGTATTATCATTTATATTTCTGTGAATTCCAATAGTTGCAACCACATTCAAATAGTGTTCTGAGCTCTCTTAGCTTGTATTCTGAAAGAATTTCAGTACTTTTTTTAGAAACACCATAGATTTGAGTGGAGTCAAAACGGTAAACAGTACACTAGTCATTTCACAGCTTTGTGAACTTCTCTTCAGTGTATTTACCTTGCCCGTTTTATAATAAGGTTCTTTTTACCTGTTTTTTAAGTGTTCCATATACATTTCTGAATTGTTTCATTATCTATTATGGTCAGTTCTAAGAGTAGGAACCACATTCACAGAGGGTTCTGCACTCTATTAGCTTGTATTCTGAAAGAATTTCAGTAGATTTTTAAAAACGCCATGGGATTGACTAGAGTTAAAACTATAATCAGTATTCTGGTCATTTCCCAGCAGTGTGAACCTGTTTTCAGTGTATTTACGATGCCCAGTTATAATTAAGGTAGTAATAACTTGTAATACAATTGTTCCATATACTTTTATGGAGCCTTATAAGGTATATTATTGTGAATTCTAAGAGTAGTAACCACATTCACATAGTGTTCAGCGCCCTATTAGCTTGTATTCTGAAAGAATTTCAGTAGTTTCTTTAGAAACGCCATGGGATTGACTAGAGTTAAAACTGTAATCACTATACTGGTCATTTCCCACCTGTGAACCTGTTTTCAGTGTATTTAGGCTGCCCGGTTATAATTAAGGTAGTAATAACTTGTAATACAAGTGTTCCATATATACAATTATGGAGCCTTATAATGTATATTATTGTTAATTCTAAGAGTAGGAACCACTTTCACATAGTGTTTTGAGCTCTATTCGCTTGAATTCTTAAAGATTTTCAGTAGTTTCTTTAGCAACTCCATAGGATTGACTCGAGTTAAAACTGTAAACAATATACTCGACATTTCCCAGCTGTTAGAACTTCTTTTCAGTGTATTTAACTTTCCCGTCTTATATTAAGGTTCTTTTTTCCTATAATTCAAGTGTTCCATATTCATTTATGGAGTATTTCAGAGTCTCTTAAGGTGAATTCAGACAGTAGGAACCACATTCACATAGTGTTCCGAGTTATCTTAGCTTGTATTCGTAAAGAATTTCAGTCGTTTTTTTAGTAATGCCATAGGTTTGACTGCAGTTAAACCTGAAGGCAGTATACTAATCATATCCCAGCTGTGTGAGCTTCTTTTCAATGTATTTACCTTGCCCGTTTAATATTAACGTTCTTTTCACCTGTAATTCAAGTGTTCCATATATACTTTTGTACTATTTCAGTGTCTATTATTGTGAATTCAAAGAGTAGTAACCACATTCACATAGTGTTTTGAGCACTATTAGCTTGAATTTTTAAAGAATTTCAGTAGTTTCTTTAGAAACTCCATAGGATTGACGGGAGTTTAAACTGTAAACAGGATTCTCGTCATTTTCCAGCTGTGTGAACTTCCTTCCAGTGTATTTACCTTGCCCTTTTTATAATAAAGTTCTTTCTACCTGTAATTCAAGTGTTCCATATCCATTTATGGACTATTTCAGTGTCTATTATTGTGAATTCTAAGAGTTGTATCCACATTAACATAGTGTTTTGAGCTCTAGTAGCTTGTTTTCTTAAAGAATTTCAGTAATGTCTTCAGTAAGGCCACAGGTTTGACTGGAGTTAAAACTGTAAACAGTATACTCGTCATTTCCCAGCTGTGTGAAAGTGTTTTCAGTGTATTTACGCAGCCCGCTTTAAATTAAGGTAGTAATAACTTGTCATTCAAGTGTTCCATATATTCTTATGGAGTATTATCATTTATATTTCTGTGAATTCCAATAGTTGCAACCACATTCAAATAGTGTTCTGAGCTCTCTTAGCTTGTATTCTGAAAGAATTTCAGTACTTTTTTTAGAAACACCATAGATTTGAGTGGAGTCAAAACGGTAAACAGTACACTAGTCATTTCACAGCTTTGTGAACTTCTCTTCAGTGTATTTACCTTGCCCGTTTTATAATAAGGTTCTTTTTACCTGTTCTTTAAGTGTTCCATATACATTTCTGAACTGTTTCATTATCTATTATGGTCAGTTCTAAGAGTAGGAACCACATTCACAGAGGGTTCTGCACTCTATTAGCTTGTATTCTGAAAGAATTTCAGTAGATTTTTAAAAACGCCATGGGATTGACTAGAGTTACAACTATAATCAGTATTCTGGTCATTTCCCAGCAGTGTGAACCTGTTTTCAGTGTATTTACGATGCCCAGTTATAATTAAGGTAGTAATAACTTGTAATACAATTGTTCCATATACTTTTATGGAGCCTTATAAGGTATATTATTGTGAATTCTAAGAGTAGTAACCACATTCACATAGTGTTCAGCGCCCTATTAGCTTGTATTCTGAAAGAATTTCAGTAGTTTCTTTAGAAACGCCATGGGATTGACTAGAGTTAAAACTGTAATCACTATACTGGTCATTTCCCACCTGTGAACTTGTTTTCAGTGTATTTAGGCTGCCCGGTTATAATTAAGGTAGTAATAACTTGTAATACAAGTGTTCCATATATACAATTATGGAGCCTTATAATGTATATTATTGTTAATTCTAAGAGTAGGAACCACTTTCACATAGTGTTTTGAGCTCTATTCGCTTGAATTCTTAAAGATTTTCAGTAGTTTCTTTAGCAACTCCATAGGATTGACTCGAGTTAAAACTGTAAACAATATACTCGTCATTTCCCAGCTGTTAGAACTTCTTTTCAGTGTATTTAACTTTCCCGTCTTATATTAAGGTTCTTTTTTCCTATAATTCAAGTGTTCCATATTCATTTATGGAGTATTTCAGAGTCTCTTAAGGTGAATTCAGACAGTAGGAACCACATTCACATAGTGTTCCGAGTTATCTTAGCTTGTATTCGTAAAGAATTTCAGTCGTTTTTTTAGTAATGCCATAGGTTTGACTGCAGTTAAACCTGAAGGCAGTATACTAATCATATCCCAGCTGTGTGAGCTTCTTTTCAATGTATTTACCTTGCCCGTTTAATATTAACGTTCTTTTCACCTGTAATTCAAGTGTTCCATATATACTTTTGTACTATTTCAGTGTCTATTATTGTGAATTCAAAGAGTAGTAACCACATTCACATAGTGTTTTGAGCACTATTAGCTTGAATTTTTAAAGAATTTCAGTAGTTTCTTTAGAAACTCCATAGGATTGACGGGAGTTTAAACTGTAAACAGGATTCTCGTCATTTTCCAGCTGTGTGAACTTCCTTCCAGTATTTACCTTGCCCTTTTTATAATAAAGTTCTTTCTACCTGTAATTCAAGTGTTCCATATCCATTTATGGACTATTTCAGTGTCTATTATTGTGAATTCTAAGAGTTGTATCCACATTAACATAGTGTTTTGAGCTCTATTAGCTTGTTTTCTTAAAGAATTTCAGTAATTTCTTCAGTAAGGCCACAGGTTTGACTGGAGTTAAAAATGTAAACAGTATACTCGTCATTTCCCTGCTGTGTGAAAGTGTTTTCAGTGTATTTACGCAGCCCGCTTTAAATTAAGGTAGTAATAACTTGTCATTCAAGTGTTCCATATATTCTTATGGAGTATTATCATTTATATTTCTGTGAATTCCAATAGTTGCAACCACATTCAAATAGTGTTCTGAGCTCTCTTAGCTTGTATTCTGAAAGAATTTCAGTAGTTTCTTTAGAAACGCCATGGGATTGACTAGGGTTAAAACTGTAATCAGTATACTGGTCATTTCCCAGCTGTGTGAACCTGTTTTCAGTGTATTTAGGCTGCCCGGTTATAAATAAGGTAGTAATAACTTGTAATACAAGTGTTCCATATACATTTATGGAGCATTATAATGTATATTATTGTGAATTCTAAGAGTAGGAACCACTTTCTCATAGTGTTTTGAGCTCTATTCGCTTGAATTCTTAAAGATTTTCAGTAGTTTCTTTAGCAACTCCATAGGATTGACTCGAGTTAAAACTGTAAACAGTATACTCGTCATTTCCCAGCTGTTAGAACTTCTTTTCAGTGTATTTAACTTTCCCGTCTTATATTAAGGTTCTTTTTTCCTATAATTCAAGTGTTCCATATTCATTTATGGAGTATTTCAGAGTCTCTTAAGGTGAATTCAGACAGTAGGAACCACATTCACATAGTGTTCCGAGTTATCTTAGCTTGTATTCGTAAAGAATTTCAGTCGTTTTTTTAGTAATGCCATAGGTTTGACTGCAGTTAAACCTGAAGGCAGTATACTAATCATATCCCAGCTGTGTGAGCTTCTTTTCAATGTATTTACCTTGCCCGTTTAATATTAACGTTCTTTTCACCTGTAATTCAAGTGTTCCATATATACTTTTGTACTATTTCAGTGTCTATTATTGTGAATTCAAAGAGTAGTAACCACATTCACATAGTGTTTTGAGCACTATTAGCTTGAATTTTTAAAGATTTTCAGTAGTTTCTTTAGAAACTCCATAGGATTGACGGGAGTTTAAACTGTAAACAGGATTCTCGTCATTTTCCAGCTGTGTGAACTTCCTTCCAGTGTATTTACCTTGCCCTTTTTATAATAAAGTTCTTTCTACCTGTAATTCAAGTGTTCCATATCCATTTATGGACTATTTCAGTGTCTATTATTGTGAATTCTAAGAGTTGTATCCACATTAACATAGTGTTTTGAGCTCTAGTAGCTTGTTTTCTTAGAGAATTTCAGTAATGTCTTCAGTAAGGCCACAGGTTTGACTGGAGTTAAAACTGTAAACAGTATACTCGTCATTTCCCAGCTGTGTGAAAGTGTTTTCAGTGTATTTACGCAGCCCGCTTTAAATTAAGGTAGTAATAACTTGTCATTCAAGTGTTCCATATATTCTTATGGAGTATTATCATTTATATTTCTGTGAATTCCAATAGTTGCAACCACATTCAAATAGTGTTCTGAGCTCTCTTAGTTTGTATTCTGAAAGAATTTCAGTACTTTTTTTAGAAACACCATAGATTTGAGTGGAGTCAAAACGGTAAACAGTACACTAGTCATTTCACAGCTTTGTGAACTTCTCTTCAGTGTATTTACCTTGCCCGTTTTATAATAAGGTTCTTTTTACCTGTTGTTTAAGTGTTCCATATACATTTCTGAACTGTTTCATTATCTATTATGGTCAGTTCTAAGAGTAGGAACCACATTCACAGAGGGTTCTGCACTCTATTAGCTTGTATTCTGAAAAATTTCAGTAGTTTTTTAAGAAAGGCCATGGGATTGACTAGAGTTAAAACTATAATCAGTATTCTGGTCATTTCCCAGCTGTGTGAACCTGTTTTCAGTGTATTTACGCTGCCCAGTTATAATTAAGGTAGTAATAACTTGTAATACAATTGTTCTATATTCTTTTATGGAGCCTTATAAGGTATATTATTGTGAATTCTAAGAGTAGTAACCACATTCACATAGTGTTCAGCGCCCTATTAGCTTGTATTCTGAAAAATTTCAGTAGTTTTTTAAGAAAGGCCATGGGATTGACTAGAGTTAAAACTGTAATCAGTATACTGGTCATTTCCCAGCTGTGTGAACCTGTTTTCAGTGTATTTAGGCTGCCCGGTTATAAATAGGGTAGTATTAACTTGTAATACAAGTGTTCCATATACATTTATGGAGCATTATAATGTATATTATTGTGAATTCTAAGAGTAGGAACCACTTTCTCATAGTGTTTTGAGCTCTATTCGCTTGAATTCTTAAAGATTTTCAGTAGTTTCTTTAGCAACTCCATAGGATTGACTCGAGTTAAAACTGTAAACAATATACTCGTCATTTCCCAGCTGTTAGAACTTCTTTTCAGTGTATTTAACTTTCCCGTCTTATATTAAGGTTCTTTTTTCCTATAATTCAAGTGTTCCATATTCATTTATGGAGTATTTCAGAGTCTCTTAAGGTGAATTCAGACAGTAGGAACCACATTCACATAGTGTTCCGAGTTATCTTAGCTTGTATTCGTAAAGAATTTCAGTCGTTTTTTTAGTAATGCCATAGGTTTGACTGCAGTTAAACCTGAAGGTAGTATACTAATCATATCCCAGCTGTGTGAGCTTCTTTTCAATGTATTTACCTTGCCCGTTTAATATTAACGTTCTTTTCACCTGTAATTCAAGTGTTCCATATATACTTTTGTACTATTTCAGTGTCTATTATTGTGAATTCAAAGAGTAGTAACCACATTCACATAGTGTTTTGAGCACTATTAGCTTGAATTTTTAAAGATTTTCAGTAGTTTCTTTAGAAACTCCATAGGATTGACGGGAGTTTAAACTGTAAACAGGATTCTCGTCATTTTCCAGCTGTGTGAACTTCCTTCCAGTGTATTTACCTTGCCCTTTTTATAATAAAGTTCTTTCTACCTGTAATTCAAGTGTTCCATATCCATTTATGGACTATTTCAGTGTCTATTATTGTGAATTCTAAGAGTTGTATCCACATTAACATAGTGTTTTGAGCTCTATTTGCTTGTTTTCTTAAAGAATTTCAGTAATTTCTTCAGTAAGGCCACAGGTTTGACTGGAGTTAAAAATGTAAACAGTATACTCGTCATTTCCCTGCTGTGTGAAAGTGTTTTCAGTGTATTTACGCAGCCCGCTTTAAATTAAGGTAGTAATAACTTGTCATTCAAGTGTTCCATATATTCTTATGGAGTATTATCATTTATATTTCTGTGAATTCCAATAGTTGCAACCACATTCAAATAGTGTTCTGAGCTCTCTTAGCTTGTATTCTGAAAGAATTTCAGTAGTTTCTTTAGAAACGCCATGGGATTGACTAGAGTTAAAACTGTAATCAGTATACTGGTCATTTCCCAGCTGTGTGAACCTGTTTTCAGTGTATTTAGGCTGCCCGGTTATAAATAAGGTAGTAATAACTTGTAATACAAGTGTTCCATATACATTTATGGAGCATTATAATGTATATTATTGTGAATTCTAAGAGTAGGAACCACTTTCTCATAGTGTTTTGAGCTCTATTCGCTTGAATTCTTAAAGATTTTCAGTAGTTTCTTTAGCAACTCCATAGGATTGACTCGAGTTAAAACTGTAAACAGTATACTCGTCATTTCCCAGCTGTTAGAACTTCTTTTCAGTGTATTTAACTTTCCCGTCTTATATTAAGGTTCTTTTTTCCTATAATTCAAGTGTTCCATATTCATTTATGGAGTATTTCAGAGTCTCTTAAGGTGAATTCAGACAGTAGGAACCACATTCACATAGTGTTCCGAGTTATCTTAGCTTGTATTCGTAAAGAATTTCAGTCGTTTTTTTAGTAATGCCATAGGTTTGACTGCAGTTAAACCTGAAGGCAGTATACTAATCATATCCCAGCTGTGTGAGCTTCTTTTCAATGTATTTACCTTGCCCGTTTAATATTAACGTTCTTTTCACCTGTAATTCAAGTGTTCCATATATACTTTTGTACTATTTCAGTGTCTATTATTGTGAATTCAAAGAGTAGTAACCACATTCACATAGTGTTTTGAGCTCTATTCGCTTGAATTCTTAAAGATTTTCAGTAGTTTCTTTAGCAACTCCATAGGATTGACTCGAGTTAAAACTGTAAACAGTATACTCGTCATTTCCCAGCTGTTAGAACTTCTTTTCAGTGTATTTAACTTTCCCGTCTTATATTAAGGTTCTTTTTTCCTATAATTCAAGTGTTCCATATTCATTTATGGAGTATTTCAGAGTCTCTTAAGGTGAATTCAGACAGTAGGAACCACATTCACATAGTGTTCCGAGTTATCTTAGCTTGTATTCGTAAAGAATTTCAGTCGTTTTTTTAGTAATGCCATAGGTTTGACTGCAGTTAAACCTGAAGGCAGTATACTAATCATATCCCAGCTGTGTGAGCTTCTTTTCAATGTATTTACCTTGCCCGTTTAATATTAACGTTCTTTTCACCTGTAATTCGAGTGTTCCATATATACTTTTGTACTATTTCAGTGTCTATTATTGTGAATTCAAAGAGTAGTAACCACATTCACATAGTGTTTTGAGCACTATTAGCTTGAATTTTTAAAGATTTTCAGTAGTTTCTTTAGAAACTCCATAGGATTGACGGGAGTTTAAACTGTAAACAGGATTCTCGTCATTTTCCAGCTGTGTGAACTTCCTTCCAGTGTATTTACCTTGCCCTTTTTATAATAAAGTTCTTTCTACCTGTAATTCAAGTGTTCCATATCCATTTATGGACTATTTCAGTGTCTATTATTGTGAATTCTAAGAGTTGTATCCACATTAACATAGTGTTTTGAGCTCTAGTAGCTTGTTTTCTTAAAGAATTTCAGTAATTTCTTCAGTAAGGCCACAGGTTTGACTGGAGTTAAAACTGTAAACAGTATACTCGTCATTTCCCAGCTGTGTGAAAGTGTTTTCAGTGTATTTACGCAGCCCGCTTTAAATTAAGGTAGTAATAACTTGTCATTCAAGTGTTCCATATATTCTTATGGAGTATTATCATTTATATTTCTGTGAATTCCAATAGTTGCAACCACATTCAAATAGTGTTCTGAGCTCTCTTAGCTTGTATTCTGAAAGAATTTCAGTACTTTTTTTAGAAACACCATAGATTTGAGTGGAGTCAAAACGGTAAACAGTACACTAGTCATTTCACAGCTTTGTGAACTTCTCTTCAGTGTATTTACCTTGCCCGTTTTATAATAAGGTTCTTTTTACCTGTTTTTTAAGTGTTCCATATACATTTCTGAATTGTTTCATTATCTATTATGGTCAGTTCTAAGAGTAGGAACCACATTCACAGAGGGTTCTGCACTCTATTAGCTTGTATTCTGAAAGAATTTCAGTAGATTTTTAAAAACGCCATGGGATTGACTAGAGTTAAAACTATAATCAGTATTCTGGTCATTTCCCAGCAGTGTGAACCTGTTTTCAGTGTATTTACGATGCCCAGTTATAATTAAGGTAGTAATAACTTGTAATACAATTGTTCCATATACTTTTATGGAGCCTTATAAGGTATATTATTGTGAATTCTAAGAGTAGTAACCACATTCACATAGTGTTCAGCGCCCTATTAGCTTGTATTCTGAAAGAATTTCAGTAGTTTCTTTAGAAACGCCATGGGATTGACTAGAGTTAAAACTGTAATCACTATACTGGTCATTTCCCACCTGTGAACCTGTTTTCAGTGTATTTAGGCTGCCCGGTTATAATTAAGGTAGTAATAACTTGTAATACAAGTGTTCCATATATACAATTATGGAGCCTTATAATGTATATTATTGTTAATTCTAAGAGTAGGAACCACTTTCACATAGTGTTTTGAGCTCTATTCGCTTGAATTCTTAAAGATTTTCAGTAGTTTCTTTAGCAACTCCATAGGATTGACTCGAGTTAAAACTGTAAACAATATACTCGTCATTTCCCAGCTGTTAGAACTTCTTTTCAGTGTATTTAACTTTCCCGTCTTATATTAAGGTTCTTTTTTCCTATAATTCAAGTGTTCCATATTCATTTATGGAGTATTTCAGAGTCTCTTAAGGTGAATTCAGACAGTAGGAACCACATTCACATAGTGTTCCGAGTTATCTTAGCTTGTATTCGTAAAGAATTTCAGTCGTTTTTTTAGTAATGCCATAGGTTTGACTGCAGTTAAACCTGAAGGCAGTATACTAATCATATCCCAGCTGTGTGAGCTTCTTTTCAATGTATTTACCTTGCCCGTTTAATATTAACGTTCTTTTCACCTGTAATTCAAGTGTTCCATATATACTTTTGTACTATTTCAGTGTCTATTATTGTGAATTCAAAGAGTAGTAACCACATTCACATAGTGTTTTGAGCACTATTAGCTTGAATTTTTAAAGAATTTCAGTAGTTTCTTTAGAAACTCCATAGGATTGACGGGAGTTTAAACTGTAAACAGGATTCTCGTCATTTTCCAGCTGTGTGAACTTCCTTCCAGTGTATTTACCTTGCCCTTTTTATAATAAAGTTCTTTCTACCTGTAATTCAAGTGTTCCATATCCATTTATGGACTATTTCAGTGTCTATTATTGTGAATTCTAAGAGTTGTATCCACATTAACATAGTGTTTTGAGCTCTATTAGCTTGTTTTCTTAAAGAATTTCAGTAATTTCTTCAGTAAGGCCACAGGTTTGACTGGAGTTAAAAATGTAAACAGTATACTCGTCATTTCCCTGCTGTGTGAAAGTGTTTTCAGTGTATTTACGCAGCCCGCTTTAAATTAAGGTAGTAATAACTTGTCATTCAAGTGTTCCATATATTCTTATGGAGTATTATCATTTATATTTCTGTGAATTCCAATAGTTGCAACCACATTCAAATAGTGTTCTGAGCTCTCTTAGCTTGTATTCTGAAAGAATTTCAGTAGTTTCTTTAGAAACGCCATGGGATTGACTAGAGTTAAAACTGTAATCAGTACACTGGTCATTTCCCAGCTGTGTGAACCTGTTTTCAGTGTATTTAGGCTGCCCGGTTATAAATAAGGTAGTAATAACTTGTAATACAAGTGTTCCATATACATTTATGGAGCATTATAATGTATATTATTGTGAATTCTAAGAGTAGGAACCACTTTCTCATAGTGTTTTGAGCTCTATTCGCTTGAATTCTTAAAGATTTTCAGTAGTTTCTTTAGCAACTCCATAGGATTGACTCGAGTTAAAACTGTAAACAGTATACTCGTCATTTCCCAGCTGTTAGAACTTCTTTTCAGTGTATTTAACTTTCCCGTCTTATATTAAGGTTCTTTTTTCCTATAATTCAAGTGTTCCATATTCATTTTTGGAGTATTTCAGAGTCTCTTAAGGTGAATTCAGACAGTAGGAACCACATTCACATAGTGTTCCGAGTTATCTTAGCTTGTATTCGTAAAGAATTTCAGTCGTTTTTTTAGTAATGCCATAGGTTTGACTGCAGTTAAACCTGAAGGCAGTATACTAATCATATCCCAGCTGTGTGAGCTTCTTTTCAATGTATTTACCTTGCCCGTTTAATATTAACGTTCTTTTCACCTGTAATTCAAGTGTTCCATATATACTTTTGTACTATTTCAGTGTCTATTATTGTGAATTCAAAGAGTAGTAACCACATTCACATAGTGTTTTGAGCACTATTAGCTTGAATTTTTAAAGATTTTCAGTAGTTTCTTTAGAAACTCCATAGGATTGACGGGAGTTTAAACTGTAAACAGGATTCTCGTCATTTTCCAGCTGTGTGAACTTCCTTCCAGTGTATTTACCTTGCCCTTTTTATAATAAAGTTCTTTCTACCTGTAATTCAAGTGTTCCATATCCATTTATGGACTATTTCAGTGTCTATTATTGTGAATTCTAAGAGTTGTATCCACATTAACATAGTGTTTTGAGCTCTAGTAGCTTGTTTTCTTAGAGAATTTCAGTAATGTCTTCAGTAAGGCCACAGGTTTGACTGGAGTTAAAACTGTAAACAGTATACTCGTCATTTCCCAGCTGTGTGAAAGTGTTTTCAGTGTATTTACGCAGCCCGCTTTAAATTAAGGTAGTAATAACTTGTCATTCAAGTGTTCCATATATTCTTATGGAGTATTATCATTTATATTTCTGTGAATTCCAATAGTTGCAACCACATTCAAATAGTGTTCTGAGCTCTCTTAGTTTGTATTCTGAAAGAATTTCAGTACTTTTTTTAGAAACACCATAGATTTGAGTGGAGTCAAAACGGTAAACAGTACACTAGTCATTTCACAGCTTTGTGAACTTCTCTTCAGTGTATTTACCTTGCCCGTTTTATAATAAGGTTCTTTTTACCTGTTGTTTAAGTGTTCCATATACATTTCTGAACTGTTTCATTATCTATTATGGTCAGTTCTAAGAGTAGGAACCACATTCACAGAGGGTTCTGCACTCTATTAGCTTGTATTCTGAAAAATTTCAGTAGTTTTTTAAGAAAGGCCATGGGATTGACTAGAGTTAAAACTATAATCAGTATTCTGGTCATTTCCCAGCTGTGTGAACCTGTTTTCAGTGTATTTACGCTGCCCAGTTATAATTAAGGTAGTAATAACTTGTAATACAATTGTTCTATATTCTTTTATGGAGCCTTATAAGGTATATTATTGTGAATTCTAAGAGTAGTAACCACATTCACATAGTATTCAGCGCCCTATTAGCTTGTATTCTGAAAAATTTCAGTAGTTTTTTAAGAAAGGCCATGGGATTGACTAGAGTTAAAACTGTAATCAGTATACTGGTCATTTCCCAGCTGTGTGAACCTGTTTTCAGTGTATTTAGGCTGCCCGGTTATAAATAGGGTAGTATTAACTTGTAATACAAGTGTTCCATATACATTTATGGAGCATTATAATGTATATTATTGTGAATTCTAAGAGTAGGAACCACTTTCTCATAGTGTTTTGAGCTCTATTCGCTTGAATTCTTAAAGATTTTCAGTAGTTTCTTTAGCAACTCCATAGGATTGACTCGAGTTAAAACTGTAAACAGTATACTCGTCATTTCCCAGCTGTTAGAACTTCTTTTCAGTGTATTTAACTTTCCCGTCTTATATTAAGGTTCTTTTTTCCTATAATTCAAGTGTTCCATATTCATTTATGGAGTATTTCAGAGTCTCTTAAGGTGAATTCAGACAGTAGGAACCACATTCACATAGTGTTCCGAGTTATCTTAGCTTGTATTCGTAAAGAATTTCAGTCGTTTTTTTAGTAATGCCATAGGTTTGACTGCAGTTAAACCTGAAGGCAGTATACTAATCATATCCCAGCTGTGTGAGCTTCTTTTCAATGTATTTACCTTGCCCGTTTAATATTAACGTTCTTTTCACCTGTAATTCGAGTGTTCCATATATACTTTTGTACTATTTCAGTGTCTATTATTGTAAATTCAAAGAGTAGTAACCACATTCACATAGTGTTTTGAGCACTATTAGCTTGAATTTTTAAAGATTTTCAGTAGTTTCTTTAGAAACTCCATAGGATTGACGGGAGTTTAAACTGTAAACAGGATTCTCGTCATTTTCCAGCTGTGTGAACTTCCTTCCAGTGTATTTACCTTGCCCTTTTTATAATAAAGTTCTTTCTACCTGTAATTCAAGTGTTCCATATCCATTTATGGACTATTTCAGTGTCTATTATTGTGAATTCTAAGAGTTGTATACACATTAACATAGTGTTTTGAGCTCTAGTAGCTTGTTTTCTTAAAGAATTTCAGTAATTTCTTCAGTAAGGCCACAGGTTTGACTGGAGTTAAAACTGTAAACAGTATACTCGTCATTTCCCAGCTGTGTGAAAGTGTTTTCAGTGTATTTACGCAGCCCGCTTTAAATTAAGGTAGTAATAACTTGTCATTCAAGTGTTCCATATATTCTTATGGAGTATTATCATTTATATTTCTGTGAATTCCAATAGTTGCAACCACATTCAAATAGTGTTCTGAGCTCTCTTAGCTTGTATTCTGAAAGAATTTCAGTAGTTCTTTAGAAACGCCATGGGATTGACTAGAGTTAAAACTGTAATCAGTATACTGGTCATTTCCCAGCTGTGTGAACCTGTTTTCAGTGTATTTAGGCTGCCCGGTTATAAATAGGGTAGTAATAACTTGTAATACAAGTGTTCCATATACATTTATGGAGCATTATAATGTATATTATTGTGAATTCTAAGAGTAGGAACCACTTTCTCATAGTGTTTTGAGCTCTATTCGCTTGAATTCTTAAAGATTTTCAGTAGTTTCTTTAGCAACTCCATAGGATTGACTCGAATTAAAACTGTAAACAGTATACTCGTCATTTCCCAGCTGTTAGAACTTCTTTTCAGTGTATTTAACTTTCCCGTCTTATATTAAGGTTCTTTTTTCCTATAATTCAAGTGTTCCATATTCATTTATGGAGTATTTCAGAGTCTCTTAAGGTGAATTCAGACAGTAGGAACCACATTCACATAGTGTTCCGAGTTATCTTACCTTGTATTCGTAAAGAATTTCAGTCGTTTTTTTAGTAATGCCATAGGTTTGACTGCAGTTAAACCTAAAGGCAGTATACTAATCATATCCCAGCTGTGTGAGCTTCTTTCAATGTATTTACCTTGCCCGTTTAATATTAACGTTCTTTTCACCTGTAATTCAAGTGTTCCATATATACTTTTGTACTATTTCAGTGTCTATTATTGTGAATTCAAAGAGTAGTAACCACATTCACATAGTGTTTTGAGCACTATTAGCTTGAATTTTTAAAGATTTTCAGTAGTTTCTTTAGAAACTCCATAGAATTGACGGGAGTTTAAACTGTAAACAGGATTCTCGTCATTTTCCAGCTGTGTGAACTTCCTTCCAGTGTATTTACCTTGCCCTTTTTATAATAAAGTTCTTTCTACCTGTAATTCAAGTGTTCCATATCCATTTATGGACTATTTCAGTGTCTATTATTGTGAATTCTAAGAGTTGTATCCACATTAACATAGTGTTTTGAGCTCTAGTAGCTTGTTTTCTTAGAGAATTTCAGTAATTTCTTCAGTAAGGCCACAGGTTTGACTGGAGTTAAAACTGTAAACAGTATTCTCGTCATTTCCCAGCTGTGTGAAAGTGTTTTCAGTGTATTTACGCAGCCCGCCTTAAATTAAGGTAGTAATAACTTGTCATTCAAGTGTTCCATATATTCTTATGGAGTATTATCATTTATATTTCTGTGAATTCCAATAGTTGCAACGACATTCAAATAGTGTTCTGAGCTCTCTTAGCTTGTATTCTGAAAGAATTTCAGTACTTTATTTAGAAACACCATAGATTTGAGTGGAGTCAAAACGGTAAACAGTACACTAGTCATTTCACAGCTTTGTGAACTTCTTTTCAGTGTACTTACCTTGCCCGTTTTATATTAAGGTTCTTTTTACCTGTACTTTAAGTGTTCCATATACATTTCTGAACTGTTTCATTATCTATTATGGTCAGTTCTAAGAGTAGGAACCACATTCACAGAGGGTTCTGCACTCTATTAGCTTGTATTCTGAAAAATTTCAGTAGTTTTTTAAGAAAGGCCATGGGATTGACTAGAGTTAAAACTATAATCAGTATTCTGGTCATTTCCCAGTTGTGTGAACCTGTTTTCAGGGTATTTACGCTGCCCAGTTATAATTAAAGTAGTAATAACCTGTAATACAATTGTTCCATATACTTTTATGGAGCCTTATAAGGTATATTATTGTGAATTCTAAGAGTAGTAACCACATTCACATAGTGTTCAGCGTCCTATTAGCTTGTATTCTGAAAGAATTTCAGTAGTTTCTTTAGAAACGCCATGGGATTGACTAGAGTTAAAACTGTAATCAGTATACTGGTCATTTCCCAGCTGTGTGAACCTGTTTTCAGTGTATTTAGGCTCCCCGGTTATAAATAAGGTAGTAATAACTTGTAATACAAGTGTTCCATATACATTTATGGAGCATTATAATGTATATTATTGTGAATTCTAAGAGTAGGAACCACTTTCTCATAGTGTTTTGAGCTCTATTCGCTTGAATTCTTAAAGATTTTCAGTAGTTTCTTTAGCAACTCCATAGGATTGACTCGAGTTAAAACTGTAAACAGTATACTCGTCATTTCCCAGCTGTTAGAACTTCTTTTCAGTGTATTTAACTTTCCCGTCTTATATTAAGGTTCTTTTTCCTATAATTCAAGTGTTCCATATTCATTTATGGAGTATTTCAGAGTCTCTTAAGGTGAATTCAGACAGTAGGAACCACATTCACATAGTGTTCCGAGTTATCTTAGCTTGTATTCGTAAAGAATTTCAGTCGTTTTTTTAGTAATGCCACAGGTTTGACTGCAGTTAAACCTGAAGGCAGTATACTAATCATATCCCAGCTGTGTGAGCTTCTTTTCAATGTATTTACCTTGCCCGTTTAATATTAACGTTCTTTTCACCTGTAATTCAAGTGTTCCATATATACTTTTGTACTATTTCAGTGTCTACTATTGTGAATTCAAAGAGTAGTAACCACATTCACATAGTGTTTTGAGCACTATTAGCTTGAATTTTTAAAGAATTTCAGTAGTTTCTTTAGAAACTCCATAGGATTGACGGGAGTTTAAACTGTAAACAGGATTCTCGTCATTTTCCAGCTGTGTGAACTTCCTTCCAGTGTATTTACCTTGCCCTTTTTATAATAAAGTTCTTTCTACCTGTAATTCAAGTGTTCCATATCCATTTATGGACTATTTTAGTGTCTATTATTGTGAATTCTAAGAGTTGTATCCACATTAACATAGTGTTTTGAGCTCTAGTAGCTTGTTTTCTTAAAGAATTTCAGTAATTTCTTCAGTAAGGCCACAGGTTTGACTGGAGTTAAAACTGTAAACAGTATACTCGTCATTTCCCAGCTGTGTGAAAGTGTTTTCAGTGTATTTACGCAGCCCGCTTTAAATTAAGGTAGTAATAACTTGTCATTCAAGTGTTCCATATATTCTTATGGAGTATTATCATTTATATTTCTGTGAATTCCAATAGTTGCAACCACATTCAAATAGTGTTCTGAGCTCTCTTAGCTTGTATTCTGAAAGAATTTCAGTAGTTCTTTAGAAACGCCATGGGATTGACTAGAGTTAAAACTGTAATCAGTATACTGGTCATTTCCCAGCTGTGTGAACCTGTTTTCAGTGTATTTAGGCTGCCCGGTTATAAATAGGGTAGTAATAACTTGTAATACAAGTGTTCCATATACATTTATGGAGCATTATAATGTATATTATTGTGAATTCTAAGAGTAGGAACCACTTTCTCATAGTGTTTTGAGCTCTATTCGCTTGAATTCTTAAAGATTTTCAGTAGTTTCTTTAGCAACTCCATAGGATTGACTCGAGTTAAAACTGTAAACAGTATACTCGTCATTTCCCAGCTGTTAGAACTTCTTTTCAGTGTATTTAACTTTCCCGTCTTATATTAAGGTTCTTTTTTCCTATAATTCAAGTGTTCCATATTCATTTATGGAGTATTTCAGAGTCTCTTAAGGTGAATTCAGACAGTAGGAACCACATTCACATAGAGTTCCGAGTTATCTTAGCTTGTATTCGTAAAGAATTTCAGTCGTTTTTTTAGTAATGCCATAGGTTTGACTGCAGTTAAACCTGAAGGCAGTATACTAATCATATCCCAGCTGTGTGAGCTTCTTTCAATGTATTTACCTTGCCCGTTTAATATTAACGTTCTTTTCACCTGTAATTCAAGTGTTCCATATATACTTTTGTACTATTTCAGTGTCTATTATTGTGAATTCAAAGAGTAGTAACCACATTCACATAGTGTTTTGAGCACTTTTAGCTTGAATTTTTAAAGATTTTCAGTAGTTTCTTTAGAAACTCCATAGGATTGACGGGAGTTTAAACTGTAAACAGGATTCTCGTCATTTTCCAGCTGTGTGAACTTCCTTCCAGTGTATTTACCTTGCCCTTTTTATAATAAAGTTCTTTCTACCTGTAATTCAAGTGTTCCATATCCATTTATGGACTATTTCAGTGTCTATTATTGTGAATTCTAAGAGTTGTATCCACATTAACATAGTGTTTTGAGCTCTAGTAGCTTGTTTTCTTAAAGAATTTCAGTAATTTCTTCAGTAAGGCCACAGGTTTGACTGGAGTTAAAAATGTAAACAGTATACTCGTCATTTCCCAGCTGTGTGAACGTGTTTTCAAGGTATTTACGCAGCCCGCTTTAAATTAAGGTAGTAATAACTTGTCATTTAAGTGTTCCATATATTTTATGGAGTATTATCATTTATATTTCTGTGAATTCCAATAGTTGCAACCACATTCAAATAGTGTTCTGAGCTCTCTTAGCTTGTATTCTGAAAGAATTTCAGTACTTTATTTAGAAACACCATAGATTTGAGTGGAGTCAAAACGGTAAACAGTACACTAGTCATTTCACAGCTTTGTGAACTTCTTTTCAGTGTACTTACCTTGCCCGTTTTATATTAAGGTTCTTTTTACCTGTACTTTAAGTGTTCCATATACATTTCTGAACTGTTTCATTATCTATTATGGTCAGTTCTAAGAGTAGGAACCACATTCACAGAGGGTTCTGCACTCTATTAGCTTGTATTCTGAAAAATTTCAGTAGTTTTTTAAGAAAGGCCATGGGATTGACTAGAGTTAAAACTATAATCAGTATTCTGGTCATTTCCCAGTTGTGTGAACCTGTTTTCAGGGTATTTACGCTGCCCAGTTATAATTAAAGTAGTAATAACCTGTAATACAATTGTTCCATATACTTTTATGGAGCCTTATAAGGTATATTATTGTGAATTCTAAGAGTAGTAACCACATTCACATAGTGTTCAGCGTCCTATTAGCTTGTATTCTGAAAGAATTTCAGTAGTTTCTTTAGAAACGCCATGGGATTGACTAGAGTTAAAACTGTAATCAGTATACTGGTCATTTCCCAGCTGTGTGAACCTGTTTTCAGTGTGTTTAGGCTCCCCGGTTATAAATAAGGTAGTAATAACTTGTAATACAAGTGTTCCATATACATTTATGGAGCATTATAATGTATATTATTGTGAATTCTAAGAGTAGGAACCACTTTCTCATAGTGTTTTGAGCTCTATTCGCTTGAATTCTTAAAGATTTTCAGTAGTTTCTTTAGCAACTCCATAGGATTGACTCGAGTTAAAACTGTAAACAGTATACTCGTCATTTCCCAGCTGTTAGAACTTCTTTTCAGTGTATTTAACTTTCCCGTCTTATATTAAGGTTCTTTTTCCTATAATTCAAGTGTTCCATATTCATTTATGGAGTATTTCAGAGTCTCTTAAGGTGAATTCAGACAGTAGGAACCACATTCACATAGTGTTCCGAGTTATCTTAGCTTGTATTCGTAAAGAATTTCAGTCGTTTTTTTAGTAATGCCACAGGTTTGACTGCAGTTAAACCTGAAGGCAGTATACTAATCATATCCCAGCTGTGTGAGCTTCTTTTCAATGTATTTACCTTGCCCGTTTAATATTAACGTTCTTTTCACCTGTAATTCAAGTGTTCCATATATACTTTTGTACTATTTCAGTGTCTATTATTGTGAATTCAAAGAGTAGTAACCACATTCACATAGTGTTTTGAGCACTATTAGCTTGAATTTTTAAAGAATTTCAGTAGTTTCTTTAGAAACTCCATAGGATTGACGGGAGTTTAAACTGTAAACAGGATTCTCGTCATTTTCCAGCTGTGTGAACTTCCTTCCAGTGTATTTACCTTGCCCTTTTTATAATAAAGTTCTTTCTACCTGTAATTCAAGTGTTCCATATCCATTTATGGACTATTTTAGTGTCTATTATTGTGAATTCTAAGAGTTGTATCCACATTAACATAGTGTTTTGAGCTCTAGTAGCTTGTTTTCTTAAAGAATTTCAGTAATTTCTTCAGTAAGGCCACAGGTTTGACTGGAGTTAAAACTGTAAACAGTATACTCGTCATTTCCCAGCTGTGTGAAAGTGTTTTCAGTGTATTTACGCAGCCCGCTTTAAATTAAGGTAGTAATAACTTGTCATTCAAGTGTTCCATATATTCTTATGGAGTATTATCATTTATATTTCTGTGAATTCCAATAGTTGCAACCACATTCAAATAGTGTTCTGAGCTCTCTTAGCTTGTATTCTGAAAGAATTTCAGTAGTTCTTTAGAAACGCCATGGGATTGACTAGAGTTAAAACTGTAATCAGTATACTGGTCATTTCCCAGCTGTGTGAACCTGTTTTCAGTGTATTTAGGCTGCCCGGTTATAAATAGGGTAGTAATAACTTGTAATACAAGTGTTCCATATACATTTATGGAGCATTATAATGTATATTATTGTGAATTCTAAGAGTAGGAACCACTTTCTCATAGTGTTTTGAGCTCTATTCGCTTGAATTCTTAAAGATTTTCAGTAGTTTCTTTAGCAACTCCATAGGATTGACTCGAGTTAAAACTGTAAACAGTATACTCGTCATTTCCCAGCTGTTAGAACTTCTTTTCAGTGTATTTAACTTTCCCGTCTTATATTAAGGTTCTTTTTTCCTATAATTCAAGTGTTCCATATTCATTTATGGAGTATTTCAGAGTCTCTTAAGGTGAATTCAGACAGTAGGAACCACATTCACATAGAGTTCCGAGTTATCTTAGCTTGTATTCGTAAAGAATTTCAGTCGTTTTTTTAGTAATGCCATAGGTTTGACTGCAGTTAAACCTGAAGGCAGTATACTAATCATATCCCAGCTGTGTGAGCTTCTTTCAATGTATTTACCTTGCCCGTTTAATATTAACGTTCTTTTCACCTGTAATTCAAGTGTTCCATATATACTTTTGTACTATTTCAGTGTCTATTATTGTGAATTCAAAGAGTAGTAACCACATTCACATAGTGTTTTGAGCACTTTTAGCTTGAATTTTTAAAGATTTTCAGTAGTTTCTTTAGAAACTCCATAGGATTGACGGGAGTTTAAACTGTAAACAGGATTCTCGTCATTTTCCAGCTGTGTGAACTTCCTTCCAGTGTATTTACCTTGCCCTTTTTATAATAAAGTTCTTTCTACCTGTAATTCAAGTGTTCCATATCCATTTATGGACTATTTCAGTGTCTATTATTGTGAATTCTAAGAGTTGTATCCACATTAACATAGTGTTTTGAGCTCTAGTAGCTTGTTTTCTTAAAGAATTTCAGTAATTTCTTCAGTAAGGCCACAGGTTTGACTGGAGTTAAAAATGTAAACAGTATACTCGTCATTTCCCAGCTGTGTGAACGTGTTTTCAAGGTATTTACGCAGCCCGCTTTAAATTAAGGTAGTAATAACTTGTCATTTAAGTGTTCCATATATTTTATGGAGTATTATCATTTATATTTCTGTGAATTCCAATAGTTGCAACCACATTCAAATAGTGTTCTGAGCTCTCTTAGCTTGTATTCTGAAAGAATTTCAGTACTTTATTTAGAAACACCATAGATTTGAGTGGAGTCAAAACGGTAAACAGTACACTAGTCATTTCACAGCTTTGTGAACTTCTTTTCAGTGTACTTACCTTGCCCGTTTTATATTAAGGTTCTTTTTACCTGTACTTTAAGTGTTCCATATACATTTCTGAACTGTTTCATTATCTATTATGGTCAGTTCTAAGAGTAGGAACCACATTCACAGAGGGTTCTGCACTCTATTAGCTTGTATTCTGAAAAATTTCAGTAGTTTTTTAAGAAAGGCCATGGGATTGACTAGAGTTAAAACTATAATCAGTATTCTGGTCATTTCCCAGCTGTGTGAACCTGTTTTCAGGGTATTTACGCTGCCCAGTTATAATTAAGGTAGTAATAACCTGTAATACAATTGTTCCATATACTTTTATGGAGCCTTATAAGGTATATTATTGTGAATTCTAAGAGTAGTAACCACATTCACATAGTGTTCAGCGTCCTATTAGCTTGTATTCTGAAAGAATTTCAGTAGTTTCTTTAGAAACGCCATGGGATTGACTAGAGTTAAAACTGTAATCAGTATACTGGTCATTTCCCAGCTGTGTGAACCTGTTTTCAGTGTATTTAGGCTCCCCGGTTATAAATAAGGTAGTAATAACTTGTAATACAAGTGTTCCATATACATTTATGGAGCATTATAATGTATATTATTGTGAATTCTAAGAGTAGGAACCACTTTCTCATAGTGTTTTGAGCTCTATTCGCTTGAATTCTTAAAGATTTTCAGTAGTTTCTTTAGCAACTCCATAGGATTGACTCGAGTTAAAACTGTAAACAGTATACTCGTCATTTCCCAGCTGTTAGAACTTCTTTTCAGTGTATTTAACTTTCCCGTCTTATATTAAGGTTCTTTTTTCCTATAATTCAAGTGTTCCATATTCATTTATGGAGTATTTCAGAGTCTCTTAAGGTGAATTCAGACAGTAGGAACCACATTCACATAGTGTTCCGAGTTATCTTAGCTTGTATTCGTAAAGAATTTCAGTCGTTTTTTTAGTAATGCCATAGGTTTGACTGCAGTTAAACCTGAAGGCAGTATACTAATCATATCCCAGCTGTGTGAGCTTCTTTTCAATGTATTTACCTTGCCCGTTTAATATTAACGTTCTTTTCACCTGTAATTCAAGTGTTCCATATATACTTTTGTACTATTTCAGTGTCTATTATTGTGAATTCAAAGAGTAGTAACCACATTCACATAGTGTTTTGAGCACTATTAGCTTGAATTTTTAAAGAATTTCAGTAGTTTCTTTAGAAACTCCATAGGATTGACGGGAGTTTAAACTGTAAACAGGATTCTCGTCATTTTCCAGCTGTGTGAACTTCCTTCCAGTGTATTTACCTTGCCCTTTTTATAATAAGTTCTTTCTACCTGTAATTCAAGTGTTCCACATCCATTAATGGACTATTTCAGTGTCTATTATTGTGAATTCTAAGAGTTGTATCCACATTAACATAGTGTTTTGAGTTCTATTAGCTTGTTTTCTTAAAGAATTTCAGTAATTTAATCAGTAAGGCCACAGGTTTGACTGGAGTTAAAAATGTAAACAGTATACTCGTCATTTCCCAGCTGTGTGAACGTGTTTTCAAGGTATTTACGCAGCCCGCTTTAAATTAAGGTAGTAATAACTTGTCATTTAAGTGTTCCATATATTTTATGGAGTATTATCATTTATATTTCTGTGAATTCCAATAGTTGCAACCACATTCAAATAGTGTTCTGAGCTCTCTTAGCTTGTATTCTGAAAGAATTTCAGTAGTTCTTTAGAAACGCCATGGGATTGACTAGAGTTAAAACTGTAATCAGTATACTGGTCATTTCCCAGCTGTGTGAACCTGTTTTCAGTGTATTTAGGCTGCCCGGTTATAAATAGGGTAGTAATAACTTGTAATACAAGTGTTCCATATACATTTATGGAGCATTATAATGTATATTATTGTGAATTCTAAGAGTAGGAACCACTTTCTCATAGTGTTTTGAGCTCTATTCGCTTGAATTCTTAAAGATTTTCAGTAGTTTCTTTAGCAACTCCATAGGATTGACTCGAGTTAAAACTGTAAACAGTATACTCGTCATTTCCCAGCTGTTAGAACTTCTTTTCAGTGTATTTAACTTTCCCGTCTTATATTAAGGTTCTTTTTTCCTATAATTCAAGTGTTCCATATTCATTTATGGAGTATTTCAGAGTCTCTTAAGGTGAATTCAGACAGTAGGAACCACATTCACATAGAGTTCCGAGTTATCTTAGCTTGTATTCGTAAAGAATTTCAGTCGTTTTTTTAGTAATGCCATAGGTTTGACTGCAGTTAAACCTGAAGGCAGTATACTAATCATATCCCAGCTGTGTGAGCTTCTTTCAATGTATTTACCTTGCCCGTTTAATATTAACGTTCTTTTCACCTGTAATTCAAGTGTTCCATATATACTTTTGTACTATTTCAGTGTCTATTATTGTGAATTCAAAGAGTAGTAACCACATTCACATAGTGTTTTGAGCACTTTTAGCTTGAATTTTTAAAGATTTTCAGTAGTTTCTTTAGAAACTCCATAGGATTGACGGGAGTTTAAACTGTAAACAGGATTCTCGTCATTTTCCAGCTGTGTGAACTTCCTTCCAGTGTATTTACCTTGCCCTTTTTATAATAAAGTTCTTTCTACCTGTAATTCAAGTGTTCCATATCCATTTATGGACTATTTCAGTGTCTATTATTGTGAATTCTAAGAGTTGTATCCACATTAACATAGTGTTTTGAGCTCTAGTAGCTTGTTTTCTTAAAGAATTTCAGTAATTTCTTCAGTAAGGCCACAGGTTTGACTGGAGTTAAAAATGTAAACAGTATACTCGTCATTTCCCAGCTGTGTGAACGTGTTTTCAAGGTATTTACGCAGCCCGCTTTAAATTAAGGTAGTAATAACTTGTCATTTAAGTGTTCCATATATTTTATGGAGTATTATCATTTATATTTCTGTGAATTCCAATAGTTGCAACCACATTCAAATAGTGTTCTGAGCTCTCTTAGCTTGTATTCTGAAAGAATTTCAGTACTTTATTTAGAAACACCATAGATTTGAGTGGAGTCAAAACGGTAAACAGTACACTAGTCATTTCACAGCTTTGTGAACTTCTTTTCAGTGTACTTACCTTGCCCGTTTTATATTAAGGTTCTTTTTACCTGTACTTTAAGTGTTCCATATACATTTCTGAACTGTTTCATTATCTATTATGGTCAGTTCTAAGAGTAGGAACCACATTCACAGAGGGTTCTGCACTCTATTAGCTTGTATTCTGAAAAATTTCAGTAGTTTTTTAAGAAAGGCCATGGGATTGACTAGAGTTAAAACTATAATCAGTATTCTGGTCATTTCCCAGTTGTGTGAACCTGTTTTCAGGGTATTTACGCTGCCCAGTTATAATTAAAGTAGTAATAACCTGTAATACAATTGTTCCATATACTTTTATGGAGCCTTATAAGGTATATTATTGTGAATTCTAAGAGTAGTAACCACATTCACATAGTGTTCAGCGTCCTATTAGCTTGTATTCTGAAAGAATTTCAGTAGTTTCTTTAGAAACGCCATGGGATTGACTAGAGTTAAAACTGTAATCAGTATACTGGTCATTTCCCAGCTGTGTGAACCTGTTTTCAGTGTATTTAGGCTCCCCGGTTATAAATAAGGTAGTAATAACTTGTAATACAAGTGTTCCATATACATTTATGGAGCATTATAATGTATATTATTGTGAATTCTAAGAGTAGGAACCACTTTCTCATAGTGTTTTGAGCTCTATTCGCTTGAATTCTTAAAGATTTTCAGTAGTTTCTTTAGCAACTCCATAGGATTGACTCGAGTTAAAACTGTAAACAGTATACTCGTCATTTCCCAGCTGTTAGAACTTCTTTTCAGTGTATTTAACTTTCCCGTCTTATATTAAGGTTCTTTTTCCTATAATTCAAGTGTTCCATATTCATTTATGGAGTATTTCAGAGTCTCTTAAGGTGAATTCAGACAGTAGGAACCACATTCACATAGTGTTCCGAGTTATCTTAGCTTGTATTCGTAAAGAATTTCAGTCGTTTTTTTAGTAATGCCACAGGTTTGACTGCAGTTAAACCTGAAGGCAGTATACTAATCATATCCCAGCTGTGTGAGCTTCTTTTCAATGTATTTACCTTGCCCGTTTAATATTAACGTTCTTTTCACCTGTAATTCAAGTGTTCCATATATACTTTTGTACTATTTCAGTGTCTATTATTGTGAATTCAAAGAGTAGTAACCACATTCACATAGTGTTTTGAGCACTATTAGCTTGAATTTTTAAAGAATTTCAGTAGTTTCTTTAGAAACTCCATAGGATTGACGGGAGTTTAAACTGTAAACAGGATTCTCGTCATTTTCCAGCTGTGTGAACTTCCTTCCAGTGTATTTACCTTGCCCTTTTTATAATAAAGTTCTTTCTACCTGTAATTCAAGTGTTTCCATATCCATTTATGGACTATTTTAGTGTCTATTATTGTGAATTCTAAGAGTTGTATCCACATTAACATAGTGTTTTGAGCTCTAGTAGCTTGTTTTCTTAAAGAATTTCAGTAATTTCTTCAGTAAGGCCACAGGTTTGACTGGAGTTAAAACTGTAAACAGTATACTCGTCATTTCCCAGCTGTGTGAAAGTGTTTTCAGTGTATTTACGCAGCCCGCTTTAAATTAAGGTAGTAATAACTTGTCATTCAAGTGTTCCATATATTCTTATGGAGTATTATCATTTATATTTCTGTGAATTCCAATAGTTGCAACCACATTCAAATAGTGTTCTGAGCTCTCTTAGCTTGTATTCTGAAAGAATTTCAGTAGTTCTTTAGAAACGCCATGGGATTGACTAGAGTTAAAACTGTAATCAGTATACTGGTCATTTCCCAGCTGTGTGAACCTGTTTTCAGTGTATTTAGGCTGCCCGGTTATAAATAGGGTAGTAATAACTTGTAATACAAGTGTTCCATATACATTTATGGAGCATTATAATGTATATTATTGTGAATTCTAAGAGTAGGAACCACTTTCTCATAGTGTTTTGAGCTCTATTCGCTTGAATTCTTAAAGATTTTCAGTAGTTTCTTTAGCAACTCCATAGGATTGACTCGAGTTAAAACTGTAAACAGTATACTCGTCATTTCCCAGCTGTTAGAACTTCTTTTCAGTGTATTTAACTTTCCCGTCTTATATTAAGGTTCTTTTTTCCTATAATTCAAGTGTTCCATATTCATTTATGGAGTATTTCAGAGTCTCTTAAGGTGAATTCAGACAGTAGGAACCACATTCACATAGAGTTCCGAGTTATCTTAGCTTGTATTCGTAAAGAATTTCAGTCGTTTTTTTAGTAATGCCATAGGTTTGACTGCAGTTAAACCTGAAGGCAGTATACTAATCATATCCCAGCTGTGTGAGCTTCTTTCAATGTATTTACCTTGCCCGTTTAATATTAACGTTCTTTTCACCTGTAATTCAAGTGTTCCATATATACTTTTGTACTATTTCAGTGTCTATTATTGTGAATTCAAAGAGTAGTAACCACATTCACATAGTGTTTTGAGCACTTTTAGCTTGAATTTTTAAAGATTTTCAGTAGTTTCTTTAGAAACTCCATAGGATTGACGGGAGTTTAAACTGTAAACAGGATTCTCGTCATTTTCCAGCTGTGTGAACTTCCTTCCAGTGTATTTACCTTGCCCTTTTTATAATAAAGTTCTTTCTACCTGTAATTCAAGTGTTCCATATCCATTTATGGACTATTTCAGTGTCTATTATTGTGAATTCTAAGAGTTGTATCCACATTAACATAGTGTTTTGAGCTCTAGTAGCTTGTTTTCTTAAAGAATTTCAGTAATTTCTTCAGTAAGGCCACAGGTTTGACTGGAGTTAAAAATGTAAACAGTATACTCGTCATTTCCCAGCTGTGTGAACGTGTTTTCAAGGTATTTACGCAGCCCGCTTTAAATTAAGGTAGTAATAACTTGTCATTTAAGTGTTCCATATATTTTATGGAGTATTATCATTTATATTTCTGTGAATTCCAATAGTTGCAACCACATTCAAATAGTGTTCTGAGCTCTCTTAGCTTGTATTCTGAAAGAATTTCAGTACTTTATTTAGAAACACCATAGATTTGAGTGGAGTCAAAACGGTAAACAGTACACTAGTCATTTCACAGCTTTGTGAACTTCTTTTCAGTGTACTTACCTTGCCCGTTTTATATTAAGGTTCTTTTTACCTGTACTTTAAGTGTTCCATATACATTTCTGAACTGTTTCATTATCTATTATGGTCAGTTCTAAGAGTAGGAACCACATTCACAGAGGGTTCTGCACTCTATTAGCTTGTATTCTGAAAAATTTCAGTAGTTTTTTAAGAAAGGCCATGGGATTGACTAGAGTTAAAACTATAATCAGTATTCTGGTCATTTCCCAGCTGTGTGAACCTGTTTTCAGGGTATTTACGCTGCCCAGTTATAATTAAGGTAGTAATAACCTGTAATACAATTGTTCCATATACTTTTATGGAGCCTTATAAGGTATATTATTGTGAATTCTAAGAGTAGTAACCACATTCACATAGTGTTCAGCGTCCTATTAGCTTGTATTCTGAAAGAATTTCAGTAGTTTCTTTAGAAACGCCATGGGATTGACTAGAGTTAAAACTGTAATCAGTATACTGGTCATTTCCCAGCTGTGTGAACCTGTTTTCAGTGTATTTAGGCTCCCCGGTTATAAATAAGGTAGTAATAACTTGTAATACAAGTGTTCCATATACATTTATGGAGCATTATAATGTATATTATTGTGAATTCTAAGAGTAGGAACCACTTTCTCATAGTGTTTTGAGCTCTATTCGCTTGAATTCTTAAAGATTTTCAGTAGTTTCTTTAGCAACTCCATAGGATTGACTCGAGTTAAAACTGTAAACAGTATACTCGTCATTTCCCAGCTGTTAGAACTTCTTTTCAGTGTATTTAACTTTCCCGTCTTATATTAAGGTTCTTTTTTCCTATAATTCAAGTGTTCCATATTCATTTATGGAGTATTTCAGAGTCTCTTAAGGTGAATTCAGACAGTAGGAACCACATTCACATAGTGTTCCGAGTTATCTTAGCTTGTATTCGTAAAGAATTTCAGTCGTTTTTTTAGTAATGCCATAGGTTTGACTGCAGTTAAACCTGAAGGCAGTATACTAATCATATCCCAGCTGTGTGAGCTTCTTTTCAATGTATTTACCTTGCCCGTTTAATATTAACGTTCTTTTCACCTGTAATTCAAGTGTTCCATATATACTTTTGTACTATTTCAGTGTCTATTATTGTGAATTCAAAGAGTAGTAACCACATTCACATAGTGTTTTGAGCACTATTAGCTTGAATTTTTAAAGAATTTCAGTAGTTTCTTTAGAAACTCCATAGGATTGACGGGAGTTTAAACTGTAAACAGGATTCTCGTCATTTTCCAGCTGTGTGAACTTCCTTCCAGTGTATTTACCTTGCCCTTTTTATACTAAAGTTCTTTCTACCTGTAATTCAAGTGTTCCACATCCATTAATGGACTATTTCAGTGTCTATTATTGTGAATTCTAAGAGTTGTATCCACATTAACATAGTGTTTTGAGTTCTATTAGCTTGTTTTCTTAAAGAATTTCAGTAATTTAATCAGTAAGGCCACAGGTTTGACTGGAGTTAAAAATGTAAACAGTATACTCGTCATTTCCCAGCTGTGTGAACGTGTTTTCAAGGTATTTACGCAGCCCGCTTTAAATTAAGGTAGTAATAACTTGTCATTTAAGTGTTCCATATATTTTATGGAGTATTATCATTTATATTTCTGTGAATTCCAATAGTTGCAACCACATTCAAATAGTGTTCTGAGCTCTCTTAGCTTGTATTCTGAAAGAATTTCAGTACTTTATTTAGAAACACCATAGATTTGAGTGGAGTCAAAACGGTAAACAGTACACAAGTCATTTCACAGCTTTGTGAACTTCTTTTCAGTGTACTTACCTTGCCCGTTTTATATTAAGGTTCTTTTTACCTGTACTTTAAGTGTTCCATATACATTTCTGAACTGTTTCATTATCTATTATGGTCAGTTCTAAGAGTAGGAACCACATTCACAGAGGGTTCTGCACTCTATTAGCTTGTATTCTGAAAAATTTCAGTAGTTTTTTAAGAAAGGCCATGGGATTGACTAGAGTTAAAACTATAATCAGTATTCTGGTCATTTCCCAGCTGTGTGAACCTGTTTTCAGTGTATTTAGGCTCCCCGGTTATAAATAGGGTAGTAATAACTTGTAATACAAGTGTTCCATATACATTTATGGAGCATTATAATGTATATTATTGTGAATTCTAAGAGTAGGAACCACTTTCTCATAGTGTTTTGAGCTCTATTCGCTTGAATTCTTAAAGATTTTCAGTAGTTTCTTTAGCAACTCCATAGGATTGACTCGAGTTAAAACTGTAAACAGTATACTCGTCATTTCCCAGCTGTTAGAACTTCTTTTCAGTGTATTTAACTTTCCCGTCTTATATTAAGGTTCTTTTTTCCTATAATTCAAGTGTTCCATATTCATTTATGGAGTATTTCAGAGTCTCTTAAGGTGAATTCAGACAGTAGGAACCACATTCACATAGAGTTCCGAGTTATCTTAGCTTGTATTCGTAAAGAATTTCAGTCGTTTTTTTAGTAATGCCATAGGTTTGACTGCAGTTAAACCTGAAGGCAGTATACTAATCATATCCCAGCTGTGTGAGCTTCTTTCAATGTATTTACCTTGCCCGTTTAATATTAACGTTCTTTTCACCTGTAATTCAAGTGTTCCATATATACTTTTGTACTATTTCAGTGTCTATTATTGTGAATTCAAAGAGTAGTAACCACATTCACATAGTGTTTTGAGCACTTTTAGCTTGAATTTTTAAAGATTTTCAGTAGTTTCTTTAGAAACTCCATAGGATTGACGGGAGTTTAAACTGTAAACAGGATTCTCGTCATTTTCCAGCTGTGTGAACTTCCTTCCAGTGTATTTACCTTGCCCTTTTTATAATAAAGTTCTTTCTACCTGTAATTCAAGTGTTCCATATCCATTTATGGACTATTTCAGTGTCTATTATTGTGAATTCTAAGAGTTGTATCCACATTAACATAGTGTTTTGAGCTCTAGTAGCTTGTTTTCTTAAAGAATTTCAGTAATTTCTTCAGTAAGGCCACAGGTTTGACTGGAGTTAAAAATGTAAACAGTATACTCGTCATTTCCCAGCTGTGTGAACGTGTTTTCAAGGTATTTACGCAGCCCGCTTTAAATTAAGGTAGTAATAACTTGTCATTTAAGTGTTCCATATATTTTATGGAGTATTATCATTTATATTTCTGTGAATTCCAATAGTTGCAACCACATTCAAATAGTGTTCTGAGCTCTCTTAGCTTGTATTCTGAAAGAATTTCAGTACTTTATTTAGAAACACCATAGATTTGAGTGGAGTCAAAACGGTAAACAGTACACTAGTCATTTCACAGCTTTGTGAACTTCTTTTCAGTGTACTTACCTTGCCCGTTTTATATTAAGGTTCTTTTTACCTGTACTTTAAGTGTTCCATATACATTTCTGAACTGTTTCATTATCTATTATGGTCAGTTCTAAGAGTAGGAACCACATTCACAGAGGGTTCTGCACTCTATTAGCTTGTATTCTGAAAAATTTCAGTAGTTTTTTAAGAAAGGCCATGGGATTGACTAGAGTTAAAACTATAATCAGTATTCTGGTCATTTCCCAGCTGTGTGAACCTGTTTTCAGGGTATTTACGCTGCCCAGTTATAATTAATGTAGTAATAACCTGTAATACAATTGTTCCATATACTTTCATGGAGCCTTATAAGGTATATTATTGTGAATTCTAAGAGTAGTAACCACATTCACATAGTGTTCAGCGTCCTATTAGCTTGTATTCTGAAAGAATTTCAGTAGTTTCTTTAGAAACGCCATGGGATTGACTAGAGTTAAACTGTAATCAGTATACTGGTCATTTCCCAGCTGTGTGAACCTGTTTTCAGTGTATTTAGGCTCCCCGGTTATAAATAAGGTAGTAATAACTTGTAATACAAGTGTTCCATATACATTTATGGAGCATTATAATGTATATTATTGTGAATTCTAAGAGTAGGAACCACTTTCTCATAGTGTTTTGAGCTCTATTCGCTTGAATTCTTAAAGATTTTCAGTAGTTTCTTTAGCAACTCCATAGGATTGACTCGAGTTAAAACTGTAAACAGTATACTCGTCATTTCCCAGCTGTTAGAACTTCTTTCAGTGTATTTAACTTTCCCGTCTTATATTAAGGTTCTTTTTTTCCTATAATTCAAGTGTTCCATATTCATTTATGGAGTATTTCAGAGTCTCTTAAGGTGAATTCAGACAGTAGGAACCACATTCACATAGTGTTCCGAGTTATCTTAGCTTGTATTCGTAAAGAATTTCAGTCGTTTTTTTAGTAATGCCATAGGTTTGACTGCAGTTAAACCTGAAGGCAGTATACTAATCATATCCCAGCTGTGTGAGCTTCTTTTCAATGTATTTACCTTGCCCGTTTATATTAACGTTCTTTTCACCTGTAATTCAAGTGTTCCATATATACTTTTGTACTATTTCAGTGTCTATTATTGTGAATTCAAAGAGTAGTAACCACATTCACATAGTGTTTTGAGCACTATTAGCTTGAATTTTTAAAGAATTTCAGTAGTTTCTTTAGAAACTCCATAGGATTGACGGGAGTTTAAACTGTAAACAGGATTCTCGTCATTTTCCAGCTGTGTGAACTTCCTTCCAGTGTATTTACCTTGCCCTTTTTATAATAAAGTTCTTTCTACCTGTAATTCAAGTGTTCCACATCCATTAATGGACTATTTCAGTGTCTATTATTGTGAATTCTAAGAGTTGTATCCACATTAACATAGTGTTTTGAGTTCTATTAGCTTGTTTTCTTAAAGAATTTCAGTAATTTAATCAGTAAGGCCACAGGTTTGACTGGAGTTAAAAATGTAAACAGTATACTCGTCATTTCCCAGCTGTGTGAACGTGTTTTCAAGGTATTTACGCAGCCCGCTTTAAATTAAGGTAGTAATAACTTGTCATTTAGTGTTCCATATATTTTATGGAGTATTATCATTTATATTTCTTGTGAATTCCAATAGTTGCAACCACATTCAAATAGTGTTCTGAGCTCTCTTAGCTTGTATTCTGAAAGATTTCAGTACTTTATTTAGAAACACCATAGATTTGAGTGGAGTCAAAACGGTAAACAGTACACAAGTCATTTCACAGCTTTGTGAACTTCTTTTCAGTGTACTTACCTTGCCCGTTTTATATTAGGTTCTTTTTACCTGTACTTTAAGTGTTCCATATACATTTCTGAACTGTTTCATTATCTATTATGGTCAGTTCTAAGAGTAGGAACCACATTCACAGAGGGTTCTGCACTCTATTAGCTTGTATTCTGAAAAATTTCAGTAGTTTTTTAAGAAAGGCCATGGGATTGACTAGAGTTAAAACTATAATCAGTATTCTGGTCATTTCCCAGCTGTGTGAACCTGTTTTCAGTGTATTTAGGCTCCCCGGTTATAAATAGGGTAGTAATAACTTGTAATACAAGTGTTCCATATACATTTATGGAGCATTATAATGTATATTATTGTGAATTCTAAGAGTAGGAAACCACTTTCTCATAGTGTTTTGAGCTCTATTCGCTTGAATTCTTAAAGATTTTCAGTAGTTTCTTTAGCAACTCCATAGGATTGACTCGAGTTAAAACTGTAAACAGTATACTCGTCATTTCCCAGCTGTTAGAACTTCTTTTCAGTGTATTTAACTTTCCCGTCTTATATTAAGGTTCTTTTTTCCTATAATTCAAGTGTTCCATATTCATTTATGGAGTATTTCAGAGTCTCTTAAGGTGAATTCAGACAGTAGGAAACCACATTCACAGAGTGTTCCGAGTTATCTTAGCTTGTATTCGTAAAGAATTTCAGTCGTTTTTTTAGTAATGCCATAGGTTTGACTGCAGTTAAACCTGAAGGCAGTATACTAATCATATCCCAGCTGTGTGAGCTTCTTTTCAATGTATTTACCTTGCCCGTTTAATATTAACGTTCTTTTCACCTGTAATTCAAGTGTTCCATATATACTTTTGTACTATTTCAGTGTCTATTATTGTGAATTCAAAGAGTAGTAACCACATTCATATAGTGTTTTGAGCACTATTAGCTTGAATTTTTAAAGAATTTCAGTAGTTTCTTTAGAAACTCCATAGGATTGACGGGAGTTTAAACTGTAAACAGGATTCTCGTCATTTTCCAGCTGTGTGAACTTCCTTCCAGTGTATTTACCTTGCCCTTTTTATAATAAAGTTCTTTCTACCTGTAATTCAAGTGTTCCATATCCATTTATGGACTATTTCAGTGTCTATTATTGTGAATTCTAAGAGTTGTATCCACATTAACATAGTGTTTTGAGCTCTAGTAGCTTGTTTTCTTAAAGAATTTCAGTAATTTCTTCAGTAAGGCCACAGGTTTGACTGGAGTTAAAAATGTAAACAGTATACTCGTCATTTCCCAGCTGTGTGAACGTGTTTTCAAGGTATTTACGCAGCCCGCTTTAAATTAAGGTAGTAATAACTTGTCATGTAAGTGTTCCATATATTTTATGGAGTATTATCATTTATATTTCTGTGAATTCCAATAGTTGCAACCACATTCAAATAGTGTTCTGAGCTCTCTTAGCTTGTATTCTGAAAGAATTTCAGTAGTTCTTTAGAAACGCCATGGGATTGACTAGAGTTAAAACTGTAATCAGTATACTGGTCATTTCCCAGCTGTGTGAACCTGTTTTCAGTGTATTTAGGCTGCCCGGTTATAAATAGGGTAGTAATAACTTGTAATACAAGTGTTCCATATACATTTATGGAGCATTATAATGTATATTATTGTGAATTCTAAGAGTAGGAACCACTTTCTCATAGTGTTTTGAGCTCTATTCGCTTGAATTCTTAAAGATTTTCAGTAGTTTCTTTAGCAACTCCATAGTATTGACTCGAGTTAAAACTGTAAACAGTATACTCGTCATTTCCCAGCTGTTAGAACTTCTTTTCAGTGTATTTAACTTTCCCGTCTTATATTAAGGTTCTTTTTTCCTATAATTCAAGTGTTCCATATTCATTTATGGAGTATTTCAGAGTCTCTTAAGGTGAATTCAGACAGTAGGAACCACATTCACATAGTGTTCCGAGTTATCTTAGCTTGTATTCGTAAAGAATTTCAGTCGTTTTTTTAGTAATGCCATAGGTTTGACTGCAGTTAAACCTAAAGGCAGTATACTAATCATATCCCAGCTGTGTGAGCTTCTTTCAATGTATTTACCTTGCCCGTTTAATATTAACGTTCTTTTCACCTGTAATTCAAGTGTTCCATATATACTTTTGTACTATTTCAGTGTCTATTATTGTGAATTCAAAGAGTAGTAACCACATTCACATAGTGTTTTGAGCACTATTAGCTTGAATTTTTAAAGATTTTCAGTAGTTTCTTTAGAAACTCCATAGAATTGACGGGAGTTTAAACTGTAAACAGGATTCTCGTCATTTTCCAGCTGTGTGAACTTCCTTCCAGTGTATTTACCTTGCCCTTTTTATAATAAAGTTCTTTCTACCTGTAATTCAAGTGTTCCATATCCATTTATGGACTATTTCAGTGTCTATTATTGTGAATTCTAAGAGTTGTATCCACATTAACATAGTGTCTTGAGCTCTAGTAGCTTGTTTTCTTAGAGAATTTCAGTAATTTCTTCAGTAAGGCCACAGGTTTGACTGGAGTTAAAACTGTAAACAGTATACTCGTCATTTCCCAGCTGTGTGAAAGTGTTTTCAGTGTATTTACGCAGCCCGCTTTAAATTAAGGTAGTAATAACTTGTCATTCAAGTGTTCCATATATTCTTATGGAGTATTATCATTTATATTTCTGTGAATTCCAATAGTTGCAACCACATTCAAATAGTGTTCTGAGCTCTCTTAGCTTGTATTCTGAAAGAATTTCAGTACTTTATTTAGAAACACCATAGATATGAGTGGAGTCAAAACGGTAACCAGTACACTAGTCATTTCACAGCTTTGTGAACTTCTTTTCAGTGTACTTACCTTGCCCGTTTTATATTAAGGTTCTTTTTACCTGTACTTTAAGTGTTCCATATACATTTCTGAACTGTTTCATTATCTATTATGGTCAGTTCTAAGAGTAGGAACCACATTCACAGAGGGTTCTGCACTCTATTAGCTTGTATTCTGAAAAATTTCAGTAGTTTTTTAAGAAAGGCCATGGGATTGACTAGAGTTAAAACTATAATCAGTATTCTGGTCATTTCCCAGCTGTGTGAACCTGTTTTCAGGGTATTTACGCTGCCCAGTTATAATTAAAGTAGTAATAACCTGTAATACAATTGTTCCATATACTTTTATGGAGCCTTATAAGGTATATTATTGTGAATTCTAAGAGTAGTAACCACATTCACATAGTGTTCAGCGTCCTATTAGCTTGTATTCTGAAAGAATTTCAGTAGTTTCTTTAGAAACGCCATGGGATTGACTAGAGTTAAAACTGTAATCAGTATACTGGTCATTTCCCAGCTGTGTGAACCTGTTTTCAGTGTATTTAGGCTCCCCGGTTATAAATAAGGTAGTAATAACTTGTAATACAAGTGTTCCATATACATTTATGGAGCATTATAATGTATATTATTGTGAATTCTAAGAGTAGGAACCACTTTCTCATAGTGTTTTGAGCTCTATTCGCTTGAATTCTTAAAGATTTTCAGTAGTTTCTTTAGCAACTCCATAGGATTGACTCGAGTTAAAACTGTAAACAGTATACTCGTCATTTCCCAGCTGTTAGAACTTCTTTTCAGTGTATTTAACTTTCCCGTCTTATATTAAGGTTCTTTTTTCCTATAATTCAAGTGTTCCATATTCATTTATGGAGTATTTCAGAGTCTCTTAAGGTGAATTCAGACAGTAGGAACCACATTCACATAGTGTTCCGAGTTATCTTAGCTTGTATTCGTAAAGAATTTCAGTCGTTTTTTTAGTAATGCCATAGGTTTGACTGCAGTTAAACCTGAAGGCAGTATACTAATCATATCCCAGCTGTGTGAGCTTCTTTTCAATGTATTTACCTTGCCCGTTTAATATTAACGTTCTTTTCACCTGTAATTCAAGTGTTCCATATATACTTTTGTACTATTTCAGTGTCTATTATTGTGAATTCAAAGAGTAGTAACCACATTCACATAGTGTTTTGAGCACTATTAGCTTGAATTTTTAAAGAATTTCAGTAGTTTCTTTAGAAACTCCATAGGATTGACGGGAGTTTAAACTGTAAACAGGATTCTCGTCATTTTCCAGCTGTGTGAACTTCCTTCCAGTGTATTTACCTTGCCCTTTTTATAATAAAGTTCTTTCTACCTGTAATTCAAGTGTTCCATATCCATTTATGGACTATTTCAGTGTCTATTATTGTGAATTCTAAGAGTTGTATCCACATTAACATAGTGTTTTGAGCTCTAGTAGCTTGTTTTCTTAAAGAATTTCAGTAATTTCTTCAGTAAGGCCACAGGTTTGACTGGAGTTAAAACTGTAAACAGTATACTCGTCATTTCCCAGCTGTGTGAAAGTGTTTTCAGTGTATTTACGCAGCCCGCTTTAAATTAAGGTAGTAATAACTTGTCATTCAAGTGTTCCATATATTCTTATGGAGTATTATCATTTATATTTCTGTGAATTCCAATAGTTGCAACCACATTCAAATAGTGTTCTGAGCTCTCTTAGCTTGTATTCTGAAAGAATTTCAGTAGTTCTTTAGAAACGCCATGGGATTGACTAGAGTTAAAACTGTAATCAGTATACTGGTCATTTCCCAGCTGTGTGAACCTGTTTTCAGTGTATTTAGGCTGCCCGGTTATAAATAGGGTAGTAATAACTTGTAATACAAGTGTTCCATATACATTTATGGAGCATTATAATGTATATTATTGTGAATTCTAAGAGTAGGAACCACTTTCTCATAGTGTTTTGAGCTCTATTCGCTTGAATTCTTAAAGATTTTCAGTAGTTTCTTTAGCAACTCCATAGTATTGACTCGAGTTAAAACTGTAAACAGTATACTCGTCATTTCCCAGCTGTTAGAACTTCTTTTCAGTGTATTTAACTTTCCCGTCTTATATTAAGGTTCTTTTTTCCTATAATTCAAGTGTTCCATATTCATTTATGGAGTATTTCAGAGTCTCTTAAGGTGAATTCAGACAGTAGGAACCACATTCACATAGTGTTCCGAGTTATCTTAGCTTGTATTCGTAAAGAATTTCAGTCGTTTTTTTAGTAATGCCATAGGTTTGACTGCAGTTAAACCTAAAGGCAGTATACTAATCATATCCCAGCTGTGTGAGCTTCTTTCAATGTATTTACCTTGCCCGTTTAATATTAACGTTCTTTTCACCTGTAATTCAAGTGTTCCATATATACTTTTGTACTATTTCAGTGTCTATTATTGTGAATTCAAAGAGTAGTAACCACATTCACATAGTGTTTTGAGCACTATTAGCTTGAATTTTTAAAGATTTTCAGTAGTTTCTTTAGAAACTCCATAGAATTGACGGGAGTTTAAACTGTAAACAGGATTCTCGTCATTTTCCAGCTGTGTGAACTTCCTTCCAGTGTATTTACCTTGCCCTTTTTATAATAAAGTTCTTTCTACCTGTAATTCAAGTGTTCCATATCCATTTATGGACTATTTCAGTGTCTATTATTGTGAATTCTAAGAGTTGTATCCACATTAACATAGTGTCTTGAGCTCTAGTAGCTTGTTTTCTTAGAGAATTTCAGTAATTTCTTCAGTAAGGCCACAGGTTTGACTGGAGTTAAAACTGTAAACAGTATACTCGTCATTTCCCAGCTGTGTGAAAGTGTTTTCAGTGTATTTACGCAGCCCGCTTTAAATTAAGGTAGTAATAACTTGTCATTCAAGTGTTCCATATATTCTTATGGAGTATTATCATTTATATTTCTGTGAATTCCAATAGTTGCAACCACATTCAAATAGTGTTCTGAGCTCTCTTAGCTTGTATTCTGAAAGAATTTCAGTACTTTATTTAGAAACACCATAGATATGAGTGGAGTCAAAACGGTAACCAGTACACTAGTCATTTCACAGCTTTGTGAACTTCTTTTCAGTGTACTTACCTTGCCCGTTTTATATTAAGGTTCTTTTTACCTGTACTTTAAGTGTTCCATATACATTTCTGAACTGTTTCATTATCTATTATGGTCAGTTCTAAGAGTAGGAACCACATTCACAGAGGGTTCTGCACTCTATTAGCTTGTATTCTGAAAAATTTCAGTAGTTTTTTAAGAAAGGCCATGGGATTGACTAGAGTTAAAACTATAATCAGTATTCTGGTCATTTCCCAGCTGTGTGAACCTGTTTTCAGGGTATTTACGCTGCCCAGTTATAATTAAAGTAGTAATAACCTGTAATACAATTGTTCCATATACTTTTATGGAGCCTTATAAGGTATATTATTGTGAATTCTAAGAGTAGTAACCACATTCACATAGTGTTCAGCGTCCTATTAGCTTGTATTCTGAAAGAATTTCAGTAGTTTCTTTAGAAACGCCATGGGATTGACTAGAGTTAAAACTGTAATCAGTATACTGGTCATTTCCCAGCTGTGTGAACCTGTTTTCAGTGTATTTAGGCTCCCCGGTTATAAATAAGGTAGTAATAACTTGTAATACAAGTGTTCCATATACATTTATGGAGCATTATAATGTATATTATTGTGAATTCTAAGAGTAGGAACCACTTTCTCATAGTGTTTTGAGCTCTATTCGCTTGAATTCTTAAAGATTTTCAGTAGTTTCTTTAGCAACTCCATAGGATTGACTCGAGTTAAAACTGTAAACAGTATACTCGTCATTTCCCAGCTGTTAGAACTTCTTTTCAGTGTATTTAACTTTCCCGTCTTATATTAAGGTTCTTTTTTCCTATAATTCAAGTGTTCCATATTCATTTATGGAGTATTTCAGAGTCTCTTAAGGTGAATTCAGACAGTAGGAACCACATTCACATAGTGTTCCGAGTTATCTTAGCTTGTATTCGTAAAGAATTTCAGTCGTTTTTTTAGTAATGCCATAGGTTTGACTGCAGTTAAACCTGAAGGCAGTATACTAATCATATCCCAGCTGTGTGAGCTTCTTTTCAATGTATTTACCTTGCCCGTTTAATATTAACGTTCTTTTCACCTGTAATTCAAGTGTTCCATATATACTTTTGTACTATTTCAGTGTCTATTATTGTGAATTCAAAGAGTAGTAACCACATTCACATAGTGTTTTGAGCACTATTAGCTTGAATTTTTAAAGAATTTCAGTAGTTTCTTTAGAAACTCCATAGGATTGACGGGAGTTTAAACTGTAAACAGGATTCTCGTCATTTTCCAGCTGTGTGAACTTCCTTCCAGTGTATTTACCTTGCCCTTTTTATAATAAAGTTCTTTCTACCTGTAATTCAAGTGTTCCATATCCATTTATGGACTATTTCAGTGTCTATTATTGTGAATTCTAAGAGTTGTATCCACATTAACATAGTGTTTTGAGCTCTAGTAGCTTGTTTTCTTAAAGAATTTCAGTAATTTCTTCAGTAAGGCCACAGGTTTGACTGGAGTTAAAACTGTAAACAGTATACTCGTCATTTCCCAGCTGTGTGAAAGTGTTTTCAGTGTATTTACGCAGCCCGCTTTAAATTAAGGTAGTAATAACTTGTCATTCAAGTGTTCCATATATTCTTATGGAGTATTATCATTTATATTTCTGTGAATTCCAATAGTTGCAACCACATTCAAATAGTGTTCTGAGCTCTCTTAGCTTGTATTCTGAAAGAATTTCAGTAGTTCTTTAGAAACGCCATGGGATTGACTAGAGTTAAAACTGTAATCAGTATACTGGTCATTTCCCAGCTGTGTGAACCTGTTTTCAGTGTATTTAGGCTGCCCGGTTATAAATAGGGTAGTAATAACTTGTAATACAAGTGTTCCATATACATTTATGGAGCATTATAATGTATATTATTGTGAATTCTAAGTGTAGGAACCACTTTCTCATAGTGTTTTGAGCTCTATTCGCTTGAATTCTTAAAGATTTTCAGTAGTTTCTTTAGCAACTCCATAGGATTGACTCGAGTTAAAACTGTAAACAGTATACTCGTCATTTCCCAGCTGTTAGAACTTCTTTTCAGTGTATTTAACTTTCCCGTCTTATATTAAGGTTCTTTTTTCCTATAATTCAAGTGTTCCATATTCATTTATAGAGTATTTCAGAGTCTCTTAAGGTGAATTCAGACAGTAGGAACCACATTCACATAGAGTTCCGAGTTATCTTAGCTTGTATTCGTAAAGAATTTCAGTCGTTTTTTTAGTAATGCCATAGGTTTGACTGCAGTTAAACCTGAAGGCAGTATACTAATCATATCCCAGCTGTGTGAGCTTCTTTCAATGTATTTACCTTGCCCGTTTAATATTAACGTTCTTTTCACCTGTAATTCAAGTGTTCCATATATACTTTTGTACTATTTCAGTGTCTATTATTGTGAATTCAAAGAGTAGTAACCACATTCACATAGTGTTTTGAGCACTTTTAGCTTGAATTTTTAAAGATTTTCAGTAGTTTCTTTAGAAACTCCATAGGATTGACGGGAGTTTAAACTGTAAACAGGATTCTCGTCATTTTCCAGCTGTGTGAACTTCCTTCCAGTGTATTTACCTTGCCCTTTTTATAATAAAGTTCTTTCTACCTGTAATTCAAGTGTTCCATATCCATTTATGGACTATTTCAGTGTCTATTATTGTGAATTCTAAGAGTTGTATCCACATTAACATAGTGTTTTGAGCTCTAGTAGCTTGTTTTCTTAGAGAATTTCAGTAATTTCTTCAGTAAGGCCACAGGTTTGACTGGAGTTAAAACTGTAAACAGTATACTCGTCATTTCCCAGCTGTGTGAAAGTGTTTTCAGTGTATTTACGCAGCCCGCTTTAAATTAAGGTAGTAATAACTTGTCATTCAAGTGTTCCATATATTCTTATGGAGTATTATCATTTATATTTCTGTGAATTCCAATAGTTGCAACCACATTCAAATAGTGTTCTGAGCTCTCTTAGTTTGTATTCTGAAAGAATTTCAGTACTTTTTTTAGAAACACCATAGATTTGAGTGGAGTCAAAACGGTAAACAGTACACTAGTCATTTCACAGCTTTGTGAACTTCTCTTCAGTGTATTTACCTTGCCCGTTTTATAATAAGGTTCTTTTTACCTGTACTTTAAGTGTTCCATATACATTTCTGAACTGTTTCATTATCTATTATGGTCAGTTCTAAGAGTAGGAACCACATTCACAGAGGGTTCTGCACTCTATTAGCTTGTATTCTGAAAAATTTCAGTAGTTTTTTAAGAAAGGCCATGGGATTGACTAGAGTTAAAACTATAATCAGTATTCTGGTCATTTCCCAGCTGTGTGAACCTGTTTTCAGTGTATTTACGCTGCCCAGTTATAATTAAGGTAGTAATAACTTGTAATACAATTGTTCTATATTCTTTTATGGAGCCTTATAAGGTATATTATTGTGAATTCTAAGAGTAGTAACCACATTCACATAGTGTTTTGAGCACTATTAGCTTGAATTTTTAAAGAATTTCAGTAGTTTCTTTAGAAACTCCATAGGATTGACGGGAGTTTAAACTGTAAACAGGATTCTCGTCATTTTCCAGCTGTGTGAACTTCCTTCCAGTGTATTTACCCTTGCCCTTTTTATAATAAAGTTCTTTCTACCTGTAATTCAAGTGTTCCATATCCATTAATGGACTATTTCAGTGTCTATTATTGTGAATTCTAAGAGTTGTATCCACATTAACATAGTGTTTTGAGCTCTAGTAGCTTGTTTTCTTAAAGAATTTCAGTAATTTCTTCAGTAAGGCCACAGGTTTGACTGGAGTTAAAAATGTAAACAGTATACTCGTCATTTCCCAGCTGTGTGAACGTGTTTTCAAGGTATTTACGCAGCCCGCTTTAAATTAAGGTAGTAATAACTTGTCATTTAAGTGTTCCATATATTTTATGGAGTATTATCATTTATATTTCTGTGAATTCCAATAGTTGCAACCACATTCAAATAGTGTTCTGAGCTCTCTTAGCTTGTATTCTGAAAGAATTTCAGTACTTTATTTAGAAACACCATAGATTTGAGTGGAGTCAAAACGGTAAACAGTACACAAGTCATTTCACAGCTTTGTGAACTTCTTTTCAGTGTACTTACCTTGCCCGTTTTATATTAAGGTTCTTTTTACCTGTACTTTAAGTGTTCCATATACATTTCTGAACTGTTTCATTATCTATTATGGTCAGTTCTAAGAGTAGGAACCACATTCACAGAGGGTTCTGCACTCTATTAGCTTGTATTCTGAAAAATTTCAGTAGTTTTTTAAGAAAGGCCATGGGATTGACTAGAGTTAAAACTATAATCAGTATTCTGGTCATTTCCCAGCTGTGTGAACCTGTTTTCAGTGTATTTAGGCTCCCCGGTTATAAATAGGGTAGTAATAACTTGTAATACAAGTGTTCCATATACATTTATGGAGCATTATAATGTATATTATTGTGAATTCTAAGAGTAGGAACCACTTTCTCATAGTGTTTTGAGCTCTATTCGCTTGAATTCTTAAAGATTTTCAGTAGTTTCTTTAGCAACTCCATAGGATTGACTCGAGTTAAAACTGTAAACAGTATACTCGTCATTTCCCAGCTGTTAGAACTTCTTTTCAGTGTATTTAACTTTCCCGTCTTATATTAAGGTTCTTTTTTCCTATAATTCAAGTGTTCCATATTCATTTATGGAGTATTTCAGAGTCTCTTAAGGTGAATTCAGACAGTAGGAACCACATTCACATAGTGTTCCGAGTTATCTTAGCTTGTATTCGTAAAGAATTTCAGTCGTTTTTTTAGTAATGCCATAGGTTTGACTGCAGTTAAACCTGAAGGCAGTATACTAATCATATCCCAGCTGTGTGAGCTTCTTTTCAATGTATTTACCTTGCCCGTTTAATATTAACGTTCTTTTCACCTGTAATTCAAGTGTTCCATATATACTTTTGTACTATTTCAGTGTCTATTATTGTGAATTCAAAGAGTAGTAACCACATTCACATAGTGTTTTGAGCACTATTAGCTTGAATTTTTAAAGAATTTCAGTAGTTTCTTTAGAAACTCCATAGGATTGACGGGAGTTTAAACTGTAAACAGGATTCTCGTCATTTTCCAGCTGTGTGAACTTCCTTCCAGTGTATTTACCTTGCCCTTTTTATAATAAAGTTCTTTCTACCTGTAATTCAAGTGTTCCATATCCATTTATGGACTATTTCAGTGTCTATTATTGTGAATTCTAAGAGTTGTATCCACATTAACATAGTGTTTTGAGCTCTAGTAGCTTGTTTTCTTAAAGAATTTCAGTAATTTCTTCAGTAAGGCCACAGGTTTGACTGGAGTTAAAACTGTAAACAGTATACTCGTCATTTCCCAGCTGTGTGAAAGTGTTTTCAGTGTATTTACGCAGCCCGCTTTAAATTAAGGTAGTAATAACTTGTCATTCAAGTGTTCCATATATTCTTATGGAGTATTATCATTTATATTTCTGTGAATTCCAATAGTTGCAACCACATTCAAATAGTGTTCTGAGCTCTCTTAGCTTGTATTCTGAAAGAATTTCAGTAGTTCTTTAGAAACGCCATGGGATTGACTAGAGTTAAAACTGTAATCAGTATACTGGTCATTTCCCAGCTGTGTGAACCTGTTTTCAGTGTATTTAGGCTGCCCGGTTATAAATAGGGTAGTAATAACTTGTAATACAAGTGTTCCATATACATTTATGGAGCATTATAATGTATATTATTGTGAATTCTAAGTGTAGGAACCACTTTCTCATAGTGTTTTGAGCTCTATTCGCTTGAATTCTTAAAGATTTTCAGTAGTTTCTTTAGCAACTCCATAGGATTGACTCGAGTTAAAACTGTAAACAGTATACTCGTCATTTCCCAGCTGTTAGAACTTCTTTTCAGTGTATTTAACTTTCCCGTCTTATATTAAGGTTCTTTTTTCCTATAATTCAAGTGTTCCATATTCATTTATAGAGTATTTCAGAGTCTCTTAAGGTGAATTCAGACAGTAGGAACCACATTCACATAGAGTTCCGAGTTATCTTAGCTTGTATTCGTAAAGAATTTCAGTCGTTTTTTTAGTAATGCCATAGGTTTGACTGCAGTTAAACCTGAAGGCAGTATACTAATCATATCCCAGCTGTGTGAGCTTCTTTCAATGTATTTACCTTGCCCGTTTAATATTAACGTTCTTTTCACCTGTAATTCAAGTGTTCCATATATACTTTTGTACTATTTCAGTGTCTATTATTGTGAATTCAAAGAGTAGTAACCACATTCACATAGTGTTTTGAGCACTTTTAGCTTGAATTTTTAAAGATTTTCAGTAGTTTCTTTAGAAACTCCATAGGATTGACGGGAGTTTAAACTGTAAACAGGATTCTCGTCATTTTCCAGCTGTGTGAACTTCCTTCCAGTGTATTTACCTTGCCCTTTTTATAATAAAGTTCTTTCTACCTGTAATTCAAGTGTTCCATATCCATTTATGGACTATTTCAGTGTCTATTATTGTGAATTCTAAGAGTTGTATCCACATTAACATAGTGTTTTGAGCTCTAGTAGCTTGTTTTCTTAGAGAATTTCAGTAATTTCTTCAGTAAGGCCACAGGTTTGACTGGAGTTAAAACTGTAAACAGTATACTCGTCATTTCCCAGCTGTGTGAAAGTGTTTTCAGTGTATTTACGCAGCCCGCTTTAAATTAAGGTAGTAATAACTTGTCATTCAAGTGTTCCATATATTCTTATGGAGTATTATCATTTATATTTCTGTGAATTCCAATAGTTGCAACCACATTCAAATAGTGTTCTGAGCTCTCTTAGTTTTTATTCTGAAAGAATTTCAGTACTTTTTTTAGAAACACCATAGATTTGAGTGGAGTCAAAACGGTAAACAGTACACTAGTCATTTCACAGCTTTGTGAACTTCTCTTCAGTGTATTTACCTTGCCCGTTTTATAATAAGGTTCTTTTTACCTGTACTTTAAGTGTTCCATATACATTTCTGAACTGTTTCATTATCTATTATGGTCAGTTCTAAGAGTAGGAACCACATTCACAGAGGGTTCTGCACTCTATTAGCTTGTATTCTGAAAAATTTCAGTAGTTTTTTAAGAAAGGCCATGGGATTGACTAGAGTTAAAACTATAATCAGTATTCTGGTCATTTCCCAGCTGTGTGAACCTGTTTTCAGTGTATTTACGCTGCCCAGTTATAATTAAGGTAGTAATAACTTGTAATACAATTGTTCTATATTCTTTTATGGAGCCTTATAAGGTATATTATTGTGAATTCTAAGAGTAGTAACCACATTCACATAGTGTTTTGAGCACTATTAGCTTGAATTTTTAAAGAATTTCAGTAGTTTCTTTAGAAACTCCATAGGATTGACGGGAGTTTAAACTGTAAACAGGATTCTCGTCATTTTCCAGCTGTGTGAACTTCCTTCCAGTGTATTTACCTTGCCCTTTTTATAATAAAGTTCTTTCTACCTGTAATTCAAGTGTTCCATATCCATTAATGGACTATTTCAGTGTCTATTATTGTGAATTCTAAGAGTTGTATCCACATTAACATAGTGTTTTGAGCTCTAGTAGCTTGTTTTCTTAAAGAATTTCAGTAATTTCTTCAGTAAGGCCACAGGTTTGACTGGAGTTAAAAATGTAAACAGTATACTCGTCATTTCCCAGCTGTGTGAACGTGTTTTCAAGGTATTTACGCAGCCCGCTTTAAATTAAGGTAGTAATAACTTGTCATTTAAGTGTTCCATATATTTTATGGAGTATTATCATTTATATTTCTGTGAATTCCAATAGTTGCAACCACATTCAAATAGTGTTCTGAGCTCTCTTAGCTTGTATTCTGAAAGAATTTCAGTACTTTATTTAGAAACACCATAGATTTGAGTGGAGTCAAAACGGTAAACAGTACACAAGTCATTTCACAGCTTTGTGAACTTCTTTTCAGTGTACTTACCTTGCCCGTTTTATATTAAGGTTCTTTTTACCTGTACTTTAAGTGTTCCATATACATTTCTGAACTGTTTCATTATCTATTATGGTCAGTTCTAAGAGTAGGAACCACATTCACAGAGGGTTCTGCACTCTATTAGCTTGTATTCTGAAAAATTTCAGTAGTTTTTTAAGAAAGGCCATGGGATTGACTAGAGTTAAAACTATAATCAGTATTCTGGTCATTTCCCAGCTGTGTGAACCTGTTTTCAGTGTATTTAGGCTCCCCGGTTATAAATAGGGTAGTAATAACTTGTAATACAAGTGTTCCATATACATTTATGGAGCATTATAATGTATATTATTGTGAATTCTAAGAGTAGGAACCACTTTCTCATAGTGTTTTGAGCTCTATTCGCTTGAATTCTTAAAGATTTTCAGTAGTTTCTTTAGCAACTCCATAAGATTGACTCGAGTTAAAACTGTAAACAGTATACTCGTCATTTCCCAGCTGTTAGAACTTCTTTTCAGTGTATTTAACTTTCCCGTCTTATATTAAGGTTCTTTTTTCCTATAATTCAAGTGTTCCATATTCATTTATGGAGTATTTCAGAGTCTCTTAAGGTGAATTCAGACAGTAGGAACCACATTCACAGAGTGTTCCGAGTTATCTTAGCTTGTATTCGTAAAGAATTTCAGTCGTTTTTTTAGTAATGCCATAGGTTTGACTGCAGTTAAACCTGAAGGCAGTATACTAATCATATCCCAGCTGTGTGAGCTTCTTTTCAATGTATTTACCTTGCCCGTTTAATATTAACGTTCTTTTCACCTGTAATTCAAGTGTTCCATATATACTTTTGTACTATTTCAGTGTCTATTATTGTGTATTCAAAGAGTAGTAACCACATTCATATAGTGTTTTGAGCACTATTAGCTTGAATTTTTAAAGAATTTCAGTAGTTTCTTTAGAAACTCCATAGGATTGACGGGAGTTTAAACTGTAAACAGGATTCTCGTCATTTTCCAGCTGTGTGAACTTCCTTCCAGTGTATTTACCTTGCCCTTTTTATAATAAAGTTCTTTCTACCTATAATTCAAGTGTTCCATATCCATTTATGGACTATTTCAGTGTCTATTATTGTGAATTCTAAGAGTTGTATCCACATTAACATAGTGTTTTGAGCTCTAGTAGCTTGTTTTCTTAAAGAATTTCAGTAATTTCTTCAGTAAGGCCACAGGTTTGACTGGAGTTAAAAATGTAAACGGTATACTCGTCATTTCCCAGCTGTGTGAACGTGTTTTCAAGGTATTTACGCAGCCCGCTTTAAATTAAGGTAGTAATAACTTGTCATTTAAGTGTTCCATATATTTTATGGAGTATTATCATTTATATTTCTGTGAATTCCAATAGTTGCAACCACATTCAAATAGTGTTCTGAGCTCTCTTAGCTTGTATTCTGAAAGAATTTCAGTACTTTATTTAGAAACACCATAGATTTGAGTGGAGTCAAAACGGTAAACAGTACACAAGTCATTTCACAGCTTTGTGAACTTCTTTTCAGTGTACTTACCTTGCCCGTTTTATATTAAGGTTCTTTTTTACCTGTACTTTAAGTGTTCCATATACATTTCTGAACTGTTTCATTATCTATTATGGTCAGTTCTAAGAGTAGGAACCACATTCACAGAGGGTTCTGCACTCTATTAGCTTGTATTCTGAAAAATTTCAGTAGTTTTTTAAGAAAGGCCATGGGATTGACTAGAGTTAAAACTATAATCAGTATTCTGGTCATTTCCCAGCTGTGTGAACCTGTTTTCAGTGTATTTAGGCTCCCCGGTTATAAATAGGGTAGTAATAACTTGTAATACAAGTGTTCCATATACATTTATGGAGCATTATAATGTATATTATTGTGAATTCTAAGAGTAGGAACCACTTTCTCATAGTGTTTTGAGCTCTATTCGCTTGAATTCTTAAAGATTTTCAGTAGTTTCTTTAGCAACTCCATAGGATTGACTCGAGTTAAAACTGTAAACAGTATACTCGTCATTTCCCAGCTGTTAGAACTTCTTTTCAGTGTATTTAACTTTCCCGTCTTATATTAAGGTTCTTTTTTCCTATAATTCAAGTGTTCCATATTCATTTATGGAGTATTTTCAGAGTCTCTTAAGGTGAATTCAGACAGTAGGAACCACATTCACATAGTGTTCCGAGTTATCTTAGCTTGTATTCGTAAAGAATTTCAGTCGTTTTTTTTAGTAATGCCATAGGTTTGACTGCAGTTAAACCTGAAGGCAGTATACTAATCATATCCCAGCTGTGTGAGCTTCTTTTCAATGTATTTACCTTGCCCGTTTAATATTAAACGTTCTTTTCACCTGTAATTCAAGTGTTCCATATATACCTTTGTACTATTTCAGTGTCTATTATTGTGAATTCAAAGAGTAGTAACCACATTCACATAGTGTTTTGAGCACTATTAGCTTGAATTTTTAAAGAATTTCAGTAGTTTCTTAAAAAAAAAAAAAAAAAAAAAAAAAAAAAAAAAAAAAAAGAATTTCAGTAGTTTCTTTAGAAACTCCATAGGATTGACGGGAGTTTAAACTGTAAACAGGATTCTCGTCATTTTCCAGCTGTGTGAACTTCCTTCCAGTGTATTTACCTTGCCCTTTTTATAATAAAGTTTCTTCTACCTGTAATTCAAGTGTTCCATATCCATTTATGGACTATTTTAGTGTCTATCTATTGTGAATTCTAAGAGTTGTATCCACATTAACATAGTGTTTTGAGCTCTAGTAGCTTGTTTTCTTAAAGAATTTCAGTAATTTCTTCAGTAAGGCCACAGGTTTGACTGGAGTTAAAACTGTAAACAGTATACTCGTCATTTCCCAGCTGTGTGAAAGTGTTTTCAGTGTATTTACGCCGCCCGCTTTAAATTAAGGTAGTAATAACTTGTCATTCAAGTGTTCCATATATTCTTATGGAGTATTAATCATTTATATTTCTGTGAATTCCAATAGTTGCAACCACATTCAAATAGTGTTCTGAGCTCTCTTAGCTTGTATTCTGAAAGAATTTCAGTAGTTCTTTAGAAACGCCATGGGATTGACTAGAGTTAAAACTGTAATCAGTATACTGGTCATTTCCCAGCTGTGTTGAACCTGTTTACAGTGTATTTAGGCTGGCCCGGTTATAAATAGGGTAGTAATAACTTGTAATACAAGTGTTCCATATACATTTATGGAGCATTATAATGTATATTATTGTGAATTCTAAGAGTAGGAACCACTTTCTCATAGTGTTTTGAGCTCTATTCGCTTGAATTCTTAAAGATTTTCAGTAGTTTCTTTAGCAACTCCATAGGATTGACTCGAGTTAAAACTGTAAACAGTATACTCGTCATTTCCCAGCTGTTAGAACTTCTTTCAGTGTATTTAACTTTCCCGTCTTATATTAAGGTTCTTTTTTTCCTATAATTCAAGTGTTCCATATTCATTTATAGAGTATTTCAGAGTCTCTTAAGGTGAATTCAGACAGTAGGAACACATTCAATAGAGTTCCGAGTTATCTTAGCTTGTATTCGTAAAGAATTTCAGTCGTTTTTTTTAGTAATGCCATAGGTTTGACTGCAGTTAAACCTGAAGGCAGTATACTAATCATATCCCAGCTGTGTGAGCTTCTTTCAATGTATTTACCTTGCCCGTTTAATATTAACGTTCTTTTCACCTGTAATTCAAGTGTTTCCATATATACTTTTGTACTATTTCAGTGTCTATTATTGTGAATTCAAAGAGTAGTAACCACATTCACATAGTGTTTTGAGCACTTTTAGCTTGAATTTTTAAAGATTTTCAGTAGTTTCTTTAGAAACTCCATAGGATTGACGGGAGTTTAAACTGTAAACAGGATTCTCGTCATTTTCCAGCTGTGTGAACTTCCTTCCAGTGTAATTTACCTTGCCCTTTTTATAATAAAGTTCTTTCTACCTGTAATTCAAGTGTTCCATATCCATTTATGGACTATTTCAGTGTCTATTATTGTGAATTCTAAGAGTTGTATCACATTAACATAGTGTTTTGAGCTCTAGTAGCTTGTTTTCTTAGAGAATTTCAGTAATTTCTTCAGTAAGGCCACAGGTTTGACTGGAGTTAAAACTGTAATACAGTATACTCGTCATTTCCCAGCTGTGTGAAAGTGTTTTCAGTGTATTTACGCAGCCCGCTTTAAATTAAGGTAGTAATAACTTGTCATTCAAGTGTTCCATATATTCTTATGGAGTATTATCATTTATATTTCTGTGAATTCCAATAGTTGCAACCACATTCAAATAGTGTTCTGAGCTCTCTTAGTTTGTATTCTGAAAGAATTTCAGTACTTTTTTTAGAAACACCATAGATTTGAGTGGAGTCAAAATCGGTAAACAGTACACTAGTCATTTCACAGCTTTGTGAACTTCTCTTCAGTGTATTTACCTTGCCCGTATTTATAATAAGGTTCTTTTTACCTGTACTTTAAGTGTTCCATATACATTTCTGAACTGTTTCATTATCTATTATGGTCAGTTCTAAGAGTAGGAACCACATTCACAGAGGGTTTCTGCACTCTATTAGCTTGTATTCTGAAAAAATTTCAGTAGTTTTTTTAAGAAAGGCCATGGGATTGACTAGAGTTAAAACTATAATCAGTATTCTGGTCATTTCCCAGCTGTGAGAACCTGTTTTCAGTGTATTTACGCTGCCCAGTTATAATTAAGGTAGTAATAACTTGTAATACAATTGTTCTATATTCTTTTATGGAGCCTTATAAGGTATATTATTGTGAATTCTAAGAGTAGTAACCACATTCACATAGTGTTTTGAGCACTATTAGCTTGAATTTTTAAAGAATTTCAGTAGTTTCTTTAGAAACTCATAGGATTGACGGGAGTTTAAACTGTAAACAGGATTCTCGTCATTTTCCAGCTGTGTGAACTTCCTTCCAGTGTTATTTACCTTGCCCTTTTTATAATAAAGTTCTTTCTACCTGTAATTCAAGTGTTCCATATCCATTAATGGACTATTTCAGTGTCTATTATGTGAATTCTAAGAGTTGTATCCACATTAACATAGTGTTTTGAGCTCTAGTAGCTTGTTTTCTTAAAGAATTTCAGTAATTTCTTCAGTAAGGCCACAGGTTTGACTGGAGTTAAAAATGTAAACAGTATACTCGTCATTTCCCAGCTGTGTGAACGTGTTTTCAAGGTATTTACGCAGCCCGCTTTAAATTAAGGTAGTAATAACTTGTCATTTAAGTGTTCCATATATTTTATGGAGTATTATCATTTATATTTCTGTGAATTCCAATAGTTGCAACCACATTCAAATAGTGTTCTGAGCTCTCTTAGCTTGTATTCTGAAAGAATTTCAGTACTTTATTTAGAAACACCATAGATTTGAGTGGAGTCAAAACGGTAAACAGTACACAAGTCATTTCACAGCTTTGTGAACTTCTTTTCAGTGTACTTACCTTGCCCGTTTTATATTAAGGTTCTTTTTACCTGTACTTTAAGTGTTCCATATACATTTCTGAACTGTTTCATTATCTATTATGGTCAGTTCTAAGAGTAGGAACCACATTCACAGAGGGTTCTGCACTCTATTAGCTTGTATCTGAAAAATTTCAGTAGTTTTTTAAGAAAGGCCATGGGATTGACTAGAGTTAAAACTATAATCAGTATTCTGGTCATTTCCCAGCTGTGTGAACCTGTTTTCAGTGTATTTAGGCTCCCCGGTTATAAATAAGGGTAGTAATAACTTGTAATACAAGTGTTCCATATACATTTATGGAGCATTATAATGTATATTATTGTGAATTCTAAGAGTAGGAACCACTTTCTCATAGTGTTTTGAGCTCTATTCGCTTGAATTCTTAAAGATTTTCAGTAGTTTCTTTAGCAACTCCATAGGATTGACTCGAGTTAAAACTGTAAACAGTATACTCGTCATTTCCCAGCTGTTAGAACTTCTTTTCAGTGTATTTAACTTTTCCCGTCTTATATTAAGGTTCTTTTTTCCTATAATTCAAGTGTTCCATATTCATTTATGGAGTATTTCAGAGTCTCTTAAGGTGAATTCAGACAGTAGGAAACCACATTCACAGAGTGTTCCGAGTTATCTTAGCTTGTATTCGTAAAGAATTTCAGTCGTTTTTTTAGTAATGCCATAGGTTTGACTGCAGTTAAACCTGAAGGCAGTATACTAATCATATCCCAGCTGTGTGAGCTTCTTTTCAATGTATTTACCTTGCCCGTTTAATATTAACGTTCTTTTCACCTGTAATTCAAGTGTTCCATATATACTTTTGTACTATTTCAGTGTCTATTATTGTGAATTCAAAGAGTAGTAACCACATTCATATAGTGTTTTTGAGCACTATTAGCTTGAATTTTTAAAGAATTTCAGTAGTTTCTTTAGAAACTCCATAGGATTGACGGGAGTTTAAACTGTAAACAGGATTCTCGGTCATTTTCCAGCTGTGTGAACTTCCTTCCAGTGTATTTACCTTGCCCTTTTTATAATAAAGTTCTTTCTACCTATAATTCAAGTGTTCCATATCCATTTTATGGACTATTTCAGTGTCTATTATTGTGAATTCTAAGAGTTGTATCCACATTAACATAGTGTTTTGAGCTCTAGTAGCTTGTTTTCTTAAAGAATTCAGTAATTTCTTCAGTAAGGCCACAGGTTTGACTGGATGTTAAAAATGTAAACGGTTATACTCGTCATTTCCCAGCTGTGTGAACGTGTTTTCAAGGTATTTACGCAGCCCGCTTTAAATTAAGGTAGTAATAACTTGTCATTTAAGTGTTCCATATATTTTATGGAGTATTATCATTTATATTTCTGTGAATTCCAATAGTTGCAACCACATTCAAATAGTGTTCTGAGCTCTCTTAGCTTGTATTCTGAAAGAATTTCAGTACTTTATTTAGAAACACCATAGATTTGAGTGGAGTCAAAACGGTAAACAGTACACAAGTCATTTCACAGCTTTGTGAACTTCTTTTTCAGTGTACTTACCTTGCCCGTTTTATATTAAGGTTCTTTTTTACCTGTACTTTAAGTGTTCCATATACATTTCTGAACTGTTTCATTATCTATTATGGTCAGTTCTAAGAGTAGGAACCACATTCACAGAGGGTTCTGCACTCTATTAGCTTGTATTCTGAAAAATTTCAGTAGTTTTTTAAGAAAGGCCATGGGATTGACTAGAGTTAAAACTATAATCAGTATTCTGGTCATTTCCCAGCTGTGTGAACCTGTTTTCAGTGTATTTAGGCTCCCCGGTTATAAATAGGGTAGTAATAACTTGTAATACAAGTGTTCCATATACATTATGGAGCATTATAATGTATATTATTGTGAATTCTAGAGTAGGAACCACTTTCTCATAGTGTTTTGAGCTCTATTCGCTTGAATTCTTAAAGATTTTCAGTAGTTTCTTTAGCAACTCCATAGGATTGACTCGAGTTAAATCTGTAAACAGTATACTCGTCATTTCCCAGCTGTTAGAAACTTCTTTTCAGTGTATTTAACTTTCCCGTCTTATATTAAGGTTCTTTTTTCCTATAATTCAAGTGTTCCATATTCATTTTGGAGTATTTCAGAGTCTCTTAAGGTGAATTCAGACAGTAGGAACCACAGTCACATAGTGTTCCGAGTTATCTTAGCTTGTATTCGTAAAGAATTTCAGTCGTTTTTTTTAGTAATGCCATAGGTTTGACTGCAGTTAAACCTGAAGGCAGTATACTAATCATATCCCAGCTGTGTGAGCTTCTTTTCAATGTATTTACCTTGCCCGTTAATATTAACGTTCTTTTCACCTGTAATTCAAGTGTTCCATATATACCTTTGTACTATTTCAGTGTCTATTATTGTGAATTCAAAGAGTAGTAACCACATTCACATAGTGTTTTGAGCACTATTAGCTTGAATTTTTAAAGAATTTCAGTAGTTTCTTTAGAAACTCCATAGGATTGACGGGAGTTTAAACTGTAAACAGGATTCTCGTCATTTTCCAGCTGTGTGAACTTCCTTCCAGTGTATTTACCTTGCCCTTTTTATAATAAAGTTTCTTTCTACCTGTAATTCAAGTGTTCCATATCCATTTATGGACTATTTTAGTGTCTATTATTGTGAATTCTAAGAGTTGTATCCACATTAACATAGTGTTTTGAGCTCTAGTAGCTTGTTTTCTTAAAGAATTTCAGTAATTTCTTCAGTAAGGCCACAGGTTTGACTGGAGTTAAAAACTGTAAACAGTATACTCGTCATTTCCCAGCTGTGTGAAAGTGTTTTCAGTGTATTTACGCCGCCCGCTTTAAATTAAGGTAGTAATAACTTGTCATTCAAGTGTTCCATATATTCTTATGGAGTATTATCATTTATATTTCTGTGAATTCCAATAGTTGCAACCACATTCAAATAGTGTTCTGAGCTCTCTTTAGCTTGTATTCTGAAAGAATTTCAGTAGTTCTTTAGAAACGCCATGGGATTGACTAGAGTTAAAACTGTAATCAGTATACTGGTCATTTCCCAGCTGTGTGAACCTGTTTTCAGTGTATTTTAGGCTGCCCGGTTATAAATTAGGGTAGTAATAACTTGTAATACAAGTGTTCCATATACATTTATGGAGCATTATAATGTATATTATTGTGAATTTCTAAGAGTAGGAACCCTTTCTCATAGTGTTTTGAGCTCTATTCGCTTGAATTCTTAAAGATTTTCAGTAGTTTCTTTAGCAACTCCATAGGATTGACTCGAGTTAAAACTGTAAAACAGTATACTCGTCATTTCCCAGCTGTTAGAACTTCTTTTCAGTGTATTTAACTTTCCCGTCTTATATTAAGGGTTCTTTTTTCCTATAATTCAAGTGTTCCATATCATTTATGGAGTATTTCAGAGTCTCTTAAGGTGAATTCAGACAGTAGGAACCACATTCACATAGAGTTCCGAGTTATCTTAGCTTGTATTCGTAAAGAATTTCAGTCGTTTTTTTAGTAATGCCATAGGTTTGACTGCAGTTAAACCTGAAGGCAGTATACTAATCATATCCCAGCTGTGTGAGCTTCTTTCAATGTATTTACCTTGCCCGTTTAATATTAACGTTCTTTTCACCTGTAATTCAAGTGTTCCATATATACTTTTGTACTATTTCAGTGTCCTATTATTGTGAATTCAAAGAGTAGTAACCACATTCACATAGTGTTTTGAGCACTTTTAGCTTGAATTTTTAAAGATTTTCAGTAGTTTCTTTAGAAACTCCATAGGATTGACGGGGAGTTTAAACTGTAAACAGGATTCTCGTCATTTTCCAGCTGTGTGAACTTCCTTCCAGTGTATTTACCTTGCCCTTTTTATAATAAAGTTCTTTCTACCTGTAATTCAAGTGTTCCATATCCATTTATGGACTATTTCAGTGTCTATTATTGTGAATTCTAAGAGTTGTATCCACATTAACATAGTGTTTTGAGCTCTAGTAGCTTGTTTTCTTAGAGAATTTCAGTAATTTCTTCAGTAAGGCCACAGGTTTGACTGGAGTTAAAACTGTAAACAGTATACTCGTCATTTCCCAGCTGTGTGAAAGTGTTTTCAGTGTATTTACGCAGCGCCGCTTTAAATTAAGGTAGTAATAACTTGTCATTCAAGTGTTCCATATATTCTTATGGAGTATTATCATTTATATTTCTGTGAATTCCAATAGTTGCAACCACATTCAAATAGTGTTCTGAGCTCTCTTAGTTTGTATTCTGAAAGAATTTCAGTACTTTTTTTAGAAACACCATAGATTTGAGTGGAAGTCAATACGGTAAACAGTACACTAGTCATTTCACAGCTTTGTGAACTTCTCTTCAGTGTATTTACCTTGCCCGTATTATAATAAGGTTCTTTTTACCTGTACTTTAAGTGTTCCATATACATTTCTGAACTGTTTCATTATCTATTATGGTCAGTTCTAAGAGTAGGAACCACATTCACAGAGGGTTCTGCACTCTATTAGCTTGTATTCTGAAAAATTTCAGTAGTTTTTTAAGAAAGGCCATGGGATTGACTAGAGTTAAAACTATAATCAGTATTCTGGTCATTTCCCAGCTGTGTGAACCTGTTTTCAGTGTATTTACGCTGCCCAGTTTATAATTAAGGTAGTAAATAACTTGTAATACAATTATTCTATATTCTTTTATGGAGCCTTATAAGGTATATTATTGTGAATTCTAAGAGTAGTAACCACATTCACATAGTGGTTTTGAGCACTATTAGCTTGAATTTTTAAAGAATTTCAGTAGTTTCTTTAGAAACTCCATAGGATTGACGGGAGTTTAAACTGTAAACAGGATTCTCGTCATTTTCCAGCTGTGTGAACTTCCTTCCAGTGTATTTACCTTGCCCTTTTTATAATAAAGTTCTTTCTACCTGTAATTCAAGTGTTCCATATCCATTAATGGACTATTTCAGTGTCTATTATTGTGAATTCTAAGAGGTTGTATCCACATTAACATAGTGTTTTGAGCTCTAGTAGCTTGTTTTCTTAAAGAATTTCAGTAATTTCTTCAGTAAGGCCACAGGTTTGACTGGAGTTAAAAATGTAAACGGTTATACTCGTCATTTCCCAGCTGGTAGTGAACGTGTTTTCAAGGTATTTACGCAGCCCGCTTTAAATTAAGGTAGTAATAACTTGTCATTTAAGTGTTCCATATATTTTATGGAGTATTATCATTTATATTTCTGTGAATTCCAATAGTTGCAACCACATTCAAATAGTGTTCTGAGCTCTCTTAGCTTGTATTCTGAAAGAATTTCAGTACTTTATTTAGAAACACCATAGATTTGAGTGGAGTCAAAACGGTAAACAGTACACAAGTCATTTCACAGCTTTGTGAACTTCTTTTCAGTGTACTTACCTTGCCCGTTTTATATTAAGGTTCTTTTTACCTGTACTTTAAGTGTTCCATATACATTTCTGAACTGTTTCATTATCTATTATGGTCAGTTCTAAGAGTAGGAACCACATTCACCAGAGGGTTCTGCACTCTATTAGCTTGTATTCTGAAAATTTCAGTAGTTTTTTAAGAAAGGCCATGGGATTGACTAGAGTTAAAACTATAATCAGTATTCTGGTCATTTCCCAGCTGTGTGAACCTGTTTTCAGTGTATTTAGGCTCCCCGGTTATAAATAGGGTAGTAATAACTTGTAATACAAGTGTTCCATATACATTTATGGAGCATTATAATGTATATTATTGTGAATTCTAAGAGTAGGGAACCACTTTCTCATAGTGTTTTGAGCTCTATTCGCTTGAATTCTTAAAG